>NC_057799.1:224955236-225249863 GCF_018294505.1 Triticum aestivum
GCCAAGCACCGCGCTCGCCCCCGCGCCGCCGCCGGTCTCCGACGCCGCCGCCCGGCGCTGCCCCTCCTCCCACCGCGCCGGCGCCGTCCTCTCCTCCCCTCCGGCCACCGCTGCCCCATCTCTGGTGCGCCGCGCCATCGCCGTCGAAGAGCCTCGGGCTCGATCCAGATCCACTGTACGAGCCCGTTTACTTTTCCCGATCCCAAATTTTCTCCAAGTCTTTTGTTTTTTACGATATGTGCCCCTGTTCAACATTGCATAACTCTCTATGTATAGCTCCGTTTCGGGCGTGTAATATATCGAATTGTTCGCCTCATGATGCTCTACATTTTGTTCAATTGCACCATGTTTATTAGAGGCCATATTGATGCCCAAATCTATGTTGCAAGAGTGCTAGTTGCTGTTATCTTCTGGTTCTTAGCAGAACTTGGAGATTTGTCATTTTTGTATCATTTAATCTGTGCATCTTATGGGCATGAGCTCTACATGTGTTTTGTTGTATGCCATGCCATCTTTTCAGTGGTGTATGCCATGTATTTTTGTGGTCTCTGTGGTGACTAGCACAAGCATGCAAAGTAGGCCCCGTGATGTTTCTGATTTCAGGGACAGTGATTCCTTTCTTTGTCTGCTGTTATTTTGTTGCCATGTAAACTTGATGCTACAGAGAGATCCATGCATATTTTGGAGATATTCAGTAAGGATGTTTTGTAGATATAGTTGTAATTGATCCATTCCTGCCCTTATTTGCAATTATTGAGTGCCATAGCATGGCTAAATCTTGCTCTACTTTTGCTATAAAATATTTCTGGCAGATTCTTAACATGATATGCAATTTTGCCAAGCTTGTTGTAGTTGTTCCATGCATGCTATGCTTTTGTTCTTGCCATGGTTAGCTTCATAAACATGCTATATTGCTGTATGTATGCTTGTTTTATCATGCATTGCCTTGTGGTGAGTGCATCAAGCTCACCAAGATGCCTTCATATTATTATTTCTGCCATGCTCTGCTTTCTGCCAAGTCTGAAACCTGATAACGAAACGTGCTATGTTTACATGGTTGTCATCATATCTTATGGTACTTTTTGGCTTATGGTCAGTAAGGAACTTTTGTTATATGCTTTGAGTAGATTCATGCCATGCCTTGTTTTGCCATGTTAAGTTCCTGTAGCATGTCGATTTCGTGCTCTCAACATTACAACCTGATGTTGTTTCTGTCATGTCCAGTAATTTCTGCCAAGTCTGTGAACCTGTTATTATTTGCAATCTTGCCATGTCCTTTTGGGCATGTTCTAGGGATTTATGGAGATAGCTCAGTGTTCATGTTTTATTGTGATTTACCTGTACATCATGTCCCTGCCTTTGGTTTTCATGTTGAGTTGCTGTAGCATATTGTTTTGATGCTCGCTAGGTGCCTAGTTGCTGTTTTGGACAGATTGTTGCTATATATTGTTTGGAGTGTATGTGTTGCACCGTTGCTCCGTTTTGAGCATGCTCTATATGAAACTTGCTTAGAATTGCATGTAGTTTCATATTATCATGTTGCATCCTTGTTTTGAGGTGTTTGCTTGATGTTTGTATGCATTTTGCATCAATGCCATGTTTATCTTGTGTTGCGCATATCTTCTAGGCCGTAGCTCCGAATCTAATGAACTTTATACGTAACTTGACTAGAATTTCGTGTAGATCATCATGGTGCTCTTTAAATTGCTGTTTAAAAACTTCAACTTAATGCTTATTCAGTTCTGAACCAATTTCGAAATTTGCATATGAGGACTTACCGGAATTGTTATATGTTGTTTCCGGCCTCATTTAAACTTGCTTTGATGTGTTGTTCTTGTATGCATCATCTCTTGTCACGAGTAGCTTCATATAGCCTTTTCATGCATCATTCTTGATTGAGCATCATGCCTTGTTCATGTGTGGTGTGTTTACCTTGTTGTGTGCTTCTTCTCGATAGTTCCCGTGTCGTTGCGATCGTGAGGATTCGTTCGTCTTCGTGGCTTCATCTTCTTCATGGACTCGTTCTTCTTCCTAGCGGGATTTCAGGCAAGATGACCGTTACCCTGGATCTCATTACTATCATTGCTATGCTAGTTGCTTCGTTCTATTGCTATGTTGCGCTACCTATTCACTTGCTCTTCAAGCCTCCCAATTGCCATGAACCTCTAACCTTTGTCACCCTTCCTAGCAAACCGTTGTTTGGCTATGTTACCGCTTTGCTCAGCCCCTCTTATAGCGTTGCTAGTTGCAGGTGAAGATGAAGATTGCTCCATGTTGGATTATGTTTATGTTGGGATATCACAATATCTCTTATATTATTAATGCATCTATATACTTGGTAAAGGGTGGAAGGCTCGGCCTTATGCCTGGTGTTTTGTTCCACTCTTGCCGCCCTAGTTTCTGTCATACCGGTGTTATGTTCCTTGATTTTGCGTCCCTCACGCGGTTGGGTGATTTATGGGACCCCCTTGACAGTTCGCTTTGAATAAAACTCTTCCAGCAAGGCCCAACCTTGGTTTTACCATTTGCCTAGCCTATTTCTTTTCCCTAGGGAGTCGCTCTCTCGAGGGTCATCTTATTTCACCCCCGGGGCCAGTGCTTCTCTAAGTGTTGGTCCGAACCGAGTAGCCTGCGGGGCCACCTCGGGGAAACTCGAGGTCTGGTTTTACTCGTAGCTTGACTTATCCGGTGTTGCCCTGAGAACGAGATATGTGCAGCTCCTATCGGGATTGTCGGCACATCGGGCGGCTTTGCTGGTTTTGTTTTACCATTGTCGAAATGTCTTGTAACCGGGATTCCGAGACTGATCGGGTCTTCCCGGGAGAAGGAATATCCTTCGTTGACCGTGAGAGCTTATGATGGGCTAAGTTGGGACACCCCTGCAGGGTATTATCTTTCGAAAGCCGTGCCTGCGGTTATGTGGCAGATGGGAATTTGTTAATATCCGGTTGTAGAGAACTTGACACTTGACCTTAATTAAAACGCATCAACCGCGTGTGTAGCCGTGATGGTCTCTTCTCGGCGGAGTCTGGGAAGTGAACACGGTTTCTGGGTTATGTTTGACGTAAGTAGGAGTTCAGGATCACTTCTTGATCATTGTTAGTTTCACGACCGTTCCGTTGCTTCTCTTCTCGCTCTTCTTTGCGTAAGTTAGCCACCATACATGCTTAGTCGCTGCTGCAACCTCACCACTTTACCCCTTCCTTACCCTTTAAGCTTTGCTAGTCTTGATACCCATGGTAATGGGATTGTTGAGTCCTCGTGGCTCACAGATTACTACAACACCAGTTGCAGGTACAGGTTTTGCGATGATCATGACGCGAGAGCGATGTCTTGTTTTGGAGTTCTTCTTCTGCTTCTTCTTCGATTAGGGGATAGGTTCCAGGTCGGCAGCCTGGGCTAGCAGGGTGGATGTCGTTTGAGTTTCTGTTTATGTTTCATCCATAGTCGGATGTTGTTCTTATGTATTGATGTATTGATGTATTCGTGCGGCTTTTGTATGCCTTGTATGTATCCCCAAATATTATGTAATGTTGATGTAATGATATCCACCTTGCAAAAGCGTCTTCAAGATGCGCTTCTATCCTTGGTGAGACCTTCGTGTTTCTTTAGGATAGGGTTGCATCTTGGGCGTGACATCAATGTTCTCAATAAAATCATCGCGTTCGGCAAGTGACTTAAGGAGATCACCAAAACGAGCACGAGCTTCACCATGAAGAGTTTTCATGAAAGCCATCAAGGAATCCTCATCATTATCCACACCCTCTTCACACTCATCCTCCACTATCTCACATGAGACATTGGGAGTGTAGATGGCCGCTTTTTGAGATTTGGACTTTGTTTTTACCTCTTTGGCCATAAGGCACCGATGAGCGAAAGGCTTGTCCTCGTTTGGAGAGTTTAAGAGGCCGGTGGTGGAGTAGGAGGTAGTGGCATGCATGGCAATGGTGGCCGTGCCCACATGGTCATCATCACCGTCATATTCATCTCCAGACATGTATTCTTCAGGGACTAAAGCCTTGTCATCTTTCCTCTTCATGAACTTGGTGAACTTCTTCTTCTTGAGCACAAGCTTCTCAGACTTGTCTTCACGTCTCTCATACGAACAATCATGCACAAAGTGTCTTGGGCTATCACAATTGTAGCATTTTCTTCGTCCAAACGATCTTCCTTGAAGATTCTTCCCTTTGTTTGCCATGGTCCTGGAGTACTTTTTGACTAAGGGAGCCAAGTCTTCTGCAAAGTCATTTGCCGGGCATGAGGTGTCAACATCTTCCTCATAAGTCTCTTCAACCACTTCTTCGCCCCTTGAAGGCTGACTAACAACTTTCTTGGCCTTCAAATTAAGATTTGAGTTATTGGTTGCTTGAGCAATCGCAAAGGTGTTCTTGGACTTGGTCTAAAAAGAACATGAGTTGAGAAAGTGGAGACAACTTGAGCCGCGGTCAACTTGTGATAATCCTGGCGTTGATATATCATCATAACCATGATGTGTTCCGTGAGAACCATAACATCTATGGACTTGTCCTTGATGAAATCATCATTTGCCCAAATGCACCCAAAGGTCCTTAAGTTGAGCACAAGAGACTTCAACCTTCGGTACACCTCTTCCGCGGACTCACCCTCTTTCCTCACAAATAGATCGACTTCTTGCTTGAGCAAAGCCAACCGAGATCTTCGAATTGCTTCATCACATTCGAGAGCCTCCTCAAGGCAATCCCAGATTTCCTTTGCGGTCTTGAGAAGAGCAATGGAGTCATTATAGTCATCGGTCCCTGCGGTGCACAACATGTTGTGGGTGGTTGCTGTCGGATCTCAGGTTCCGGCAAAACCCTTAAGGTTCGAACACTGGGGTGCGCGCGAAGTTCTCCTCCTACCGATCCACGTCCTAGCTTTGCTAAAATCTCAAGGGCTAACTCGACAAGCTCGCAACACAAAGAACACAAGATTTATACTGGTTTAGGCCACCGTTGTGGTGTAATACCCTACTCCAGTGTGGTGGTGGTGGATTGCCTCTCGGACTGAGGATGAATAGTTACAAGGGGAAGAACAGCCTCCTGAGGTTGAGGTGTTCTTGTGCTCGGTGTGTGGCTAAGGGTTGGCTAAAGATCAGATGCCTCCTACTGCGGTGACTAGTCTATACTACTCTATAGTGTACCAATTTTGAATTTGGTCCCCCCTCTCTCCTCCTAGCATCTCAAGCCAAACATGGACCGTTGATTCAGCTTGCTGTGTTCAATATCTGCCGTCAGATCTTTACCAAACCGAATCCAAGGGCTGAGATCTTCGGGATTCGCAGCCGGCCCCCGCGCGCGCTTTGGTTTTGAGCCCTTTGGATGCGCGCGCTCTGTTATTCTGGAAGCACCTAGAGCGTCCCCACCTAAATAAAATACCAACAAAAAAAAATCCCGCGCCATCTCCTCTCTCTCATCGAAGCAGACTCTGTTTCGTGGTTTCACCGTCCCCTCGCCGTCGCCCTGTACTCGCGCCACCGCTTCCTTCCTAGCATCTCCTCTAGAGACAGATCTGCCCTACGCCCCCGGCCGCGGCAAGCCCTCCTCCCTTTCAACCCCAATCGCTCAAACTCGGGCCACCGCAGGAGCTTTTCCTTCATGCGTTCACCACCCCTTGCTACTGTTCCACGTGGTCGCCGCCACCGCATCCTGGCATCTCCGGCCGTATGCGCATCAGGCCAATCCGCCCCGGAGGCCATCGCTGCTGCAAGTGCTAGCAGCCGGATGACATACCAGTGCAGCCCGACGGCCGTGAACAAAGCATCCTCAACCTCACGCACTAACAGCTTAGATGTTGAAGAGGTAAGATACAATTTGAGAAAGTATAGAAGTGGTGGTAATTTCTTTGATGATCTTTATATATTCTAATTATATGTGTATCAGATGCCATAAATCCGAACCCAGATTTTGTATTTCAGTATAGAAATCAAGAAATTATATCACAGCATACTCTGACCACCACGTGTTTGTGTTTATGTCCACAAAGTTTTTTTTTCGTTTCATTTCTCATACTTCCATAGAAGTGTTACAGCCATTTAAAAACCCATCTTCACTGCTGTATGTTACATTTGAAATGATTTTTTTATAGAGAACACTGCTATATGTTACACTGTACCATGTCAAAATCTGTACTGACAAAACATCAATACTGTCTATTGTTGGATTATTTATGAATATCAATTAATATGCCAAAAAATGGTTTGCTACAAGAAGTTTTATGTGACTTAAGCTTCGCGTGCGTATACTGCTGCATGCTCTACCTATGCTTATGCTAATGTTGTCTACTATGTTGCTCAGCGCCTTGGCAGAGTCAAGTGTGGACAATTATCTAGGAAGCAAGTGAATGGAAGTTCAAGTAACCATACAGCAGGATCCATTGGAATGCCATTACGGGCCCCTTTTCAAGATATTACAAATGTGGTTGACTCACATAGTTTATCAAAAGGGAGACAAGGTACGTCCTTAATAATTCTGGTCACCAGAATATTGAAACAAGATTACAACTTCTTAGATGTTGTTATATAAATAAATAAAACCTATGCCTTGTGTATTAAAAGAGTGATCACGGTTTTTCTGAAATGTTCTATTTATTTCAGCACAAAAAATTCTTGGTTCAGTGGATCATCCAATTACTGGGACAAAACGATCAATCAATCTATCTGGCATATCCATACAGTCAAATACTCCTTCAACTGGACACATAAGTCTAACAACAAATGCTTCCGAGCGTAAGCGTTATCGTGATCGGGAAAGATACTTGGAGATGACTCCAGAACAGCACGCTGCCTACCTGGAAAGGAACCGTGAGTACAAACGGAGAAGGAAAAATCCTGCTGCAGTTAGTGATAATGCACAATCTGGGAGTCAAACTTGTACTTGTACCAATGGAAGCATGCACACAACTATTCTCACCAGTTCAATTACAGAAGGTACATAGTAATGCAATAATATTCTGTCTTATTTTTTAGTATTAACATAAATTCCTTCATGTCCTAATTATTACATGAATTGTCACTTAATCATGTTATGTTTATCTCCAAAACGGGCATGTATATGTATATAATAAAAAAACATGCTTATCATTCAGATTGTGATAGGCATTTCTGATGAGTAGAATATTAACATCCACTTCCTGCTCTACTATTATTTGTTAATACATATTACTGTATAATTAATTTTTTTGGCAGAACTCATACCAATAATTTGATGAGCTTAAACTTTCTGCATCTTACAATATCCTTCGATTTGGCATAATCAGTCTGGTTGCTAAAAGTTAGACCGCGATCAGTCCATCTGACATATCTACATCATGTAATTAATTGACAGGTACTGGTCAACATAAGCGTGTATCAGCATTCCTGGACAAGGGCAGTGGACATAAGAGAAGGAGATTGTCTAATGGGGCAGGTTGTAGTAATACTGGAAACGGAACACATGAAGATGGTGTAGCCAATGAGCAGGAAGACCATGACAGCACCATCTATGTTCCAGATGGTTCTTTTCCTGCCCTAGAAGGTAATACAATTGTCACGGTGTACCATAGCTATTTCTAATGAATCGATCAATCATCAACTTTACTTCTCCTAAAATATTATTTTACTAATTGACAAATTGATGTATAGATGAAACTGGGCAATCTGAATATATGACTGAAGATGATGAGGGTTACATATTCGCTGGACACGGTAAGCATTAATGTGTGTTCTTAGTATAAATAATTATTACTACCATTGCGACACAGTTTTCTCACTATTAAAAAGAATGGACAGGAACGGATTGTGTATTATCATATCGAGACCCAAACCATGCAAATTGTGAAATGCAAGAGGATCCTTTTGATTGTATATATCGGAATGTACCAAGTGGCCATCATGTTTCGCAGCCAGTGCCTAACTGCACAAATTGCAATGCAAAACGGTTCCAGTATGAGAATCCAACATTTTGTTGCATGGGTGGCAAGGTCAAGATAGTAACTCCATATGTTCCTGATGAAATGCGCCGACTATACACAAGTCAAGATCCTGACGCTAAGTACTTTCAGGACAATATCCGGTACTTCAATTCTCACTTTTCTTTTACCTCTCTTGGTGTTATCTTGGACCAGAGATATTGCAATAAAAAGTTTGGTGTTTACACTTTCCGTGCACAAGGTCAAATTTATCATCGAATTGATCAATTGGTTCCAGTAGAAGATGGCCCTAAGCATTTACAACTATACTTTTATGACACTGAATCAGATTTGCAACACAGATTTCGTTATTCTCCTAATCTTGATAGAGTTCTCATTGGAAAATTGGCGACCATACTTTCATCTAATCCTTACGCCCAGACATTTCGAAGCCTTGGTTCAGTGTCAAACCTTGATGAGTATCGAATTGAGCTCAACACAGACATTTCTTTAGATCAACGAGTATATAATGCACCAACTACATCACAAGTAGCAGCAATCTGGGTAGAAGGAAATAATCCTCAGGGTCACTTCGATAGGAGTATAATGGTATATGGTAAATCAAATGATCCACAGTACATAAAAGCGTACCATGGCTGTTATGACCCACTTCCATATCCACTATTTTTCCCAAACGGGGAAGTTGGGTGGAACTTGAAAATACCAAAAGTGAGATCAAATGTCATTGTTAATAAGATCAATCAAGAAGATGAATATAACGAAGAAGGTAAATTGTGCCGCATAATCAACTGTCGCTTATATTATATTTAAAAAATTATTTATCTAAATTAAAATGTTTTCCATTATAGGGATGGAGTATAACTCTGGTTCATTGAATGCCTCTTCGCACATTTTTTTGTCCCAATACTTAACTTGATACACTCTCATGTTGGCAGGGTCAATTGGAATCTTATGCCTTTATGGATCATGAACTTGAAGTGAAGGCTTCTGCTGAGCTCTAAGAGCAACTCCAATGGGGCGACCCATTTCGTTCGCCCGCGTCCGTTTGGGTCGGCGCGGACAAAAGTGGCGGCCTAACGCGTCGACCCAAACTCAAATCGTGTCCGCCTGGCGTCCCCGCCGACCCATTTCCGGCCCAAAATTGCGCCTGGAATGCGTCGGCGCGGACGCGAAGCGGACTCGCCGCGCGTCTCCTCGCCGTCCGCCGCATCCCCACCTGGCGGCCACCCAACCGCCACCGGTCGTCTTGTTTATGACGACCACCGACAGCGGGCCCACGCGTCAGCCAGTGGAAGCGTCCTTTTTTAACCACGCATGCGGCGGGGTCGGCCTCATCCACTTCTCCCGTCCACATCTGCCCCCCCACCACTCCCTTTGCTTCCTCGCTGATGACCGCAAACCCTAGCGCGCCCATGGGCCTCTTCGGCAGCAGCAATGGCAAGGGCAAGGGCACCCCCGGCGCCTCGTCCTCCCGTGCTCCCCTTCCCCCTCCTCCTCCTCCGGCGGCTCGGGTGTCGACGCCGTCCCGCCGCCGTTCCCACCGCCGCCCCCTCAGGTAGAGCCGGAGGACATGGAGGCGGAGGCGGAGTACCAAGCCGCCCTCGAGGAGGCCCTGCAACACGCGCTGGAGGCTAGCCGCCTCGAGGAGGACGCACACTGGGATGGGCTGGAGCAAGCCCTTGCCCTGTCGGCGGCGAGGGACTCCGTCCACACCCCGCTCTTCGTGCCGCCACCGCCACCGTCGCCGCCCGTCCAGCCCAAGCCGGAGCCGAAGCTGGAGCCGACGCGTAAGCGCTCCCCGCCTCCACCCACTTGGCCGGAGGAGGCCTACTCGTGGACGGGCCAGTACCGCGAGTGGGTGAGCGCGCCTCCCGTCCACTTCGCCACGACGCCGGAGGAGGAGGCGGCCCACCTCGAGCGATGGAAGGAGCACTGGCTCCGCCAGGAGCAGGCCGACGGCGAGGAGCAGATGCGCTACGAGGCCATGCTCCAACGCGACGCGGAGGCGCTCCGGCTCGAGGAGGAGGAGCGCGCGTGGCTTGCCGCAATGTCGCCGCCCCAGCAGACGCCGGAGGAGGCTGCCCTGGCAGCGTACCGGGTGGCGTTCGGGTGGGCTGGCCCTGCTCCGGTCTTCATCGACCTCACCGACGACGGCGGCGTCGATGGCAAGGGCAAGAGCAAGGCCGGCGATGTCTAGGGCAGCGTGCCGGGCGGCAGCATGCGGATGCAGACTTTTTTTAATGTTTTATTTAATGTTTATTAGATTTATGTGGACTTTGGCCGGAGTTTGACCGGCCACTTTATGTTTAATTATGTTTATTTATGTTTATTTCATGCAACTTGTTATTTTTTTTCCACGGCGGCACATTTGGGTCGGCCTCCCCGTTGGGCGGTCAAGCCGACCCATTTTAAAATGCGAACGCGCACGTCCGCCTGACCGACCCAAACGGACAAAGCGCGTGTCCGTTTGGGTCGCCCCGTTGGAGTTGCTCTAAGCATCCATGCTTCAGGCAACATTACTATCAGATGCCAGCTTCCTTTTGGCATGAGCTACCCTCTTTAGTTGTGGATTTGAAAAATGATAGTAAAAGAAGTGTATGTATTTATATGTACTGTTGTACGTGGCATAGCTGTCTATAAACAATACGTGAGATCAACCCTGAAAACAAACTCAGCTCGCAAATAGCAATAATTGTATGGTGGGCGATTCTGCCATGACCTATTTGGCTATAAGTTATTGATGTTCGACTTGTAGCTGTGAGCACTTGTGTTGCAAATTGTAGTTGAGCTTTTGCTTATGTTGTACAGTGGGATACATTTTCCAAACCTATATATGGATGAGAAACAAGGGGTCTAAAAATAGGAATGATTATTTTCTTTTACGTAAATTGGACCATATGCTATCTTTTAGTTCCGTCTTAATTGGTTACTACGTGCAAAGTACGTGCAATTTACTAGTCCTATTTATAGAGGCCCTAGTCTTCTTCCCAAATATTGAGCGGGAAGGGAGCCAACAACGGCCAATTTGAAAGGGGACAGCTAGTACAGCTTATCTTGACAAAAGTAGTCTTCGTCTGCCAAAGGCTCTGATGGTGACGCCGCCTTGGGCTCCATGGTGACCTCCGCCTTGCCGTCCTGCTGGTCTTGGTCTCGTTGCACTGATATGGAAACCTTTGCTTGATGTCTCGGTATTCCGCGCCTGCGCTTGCCTTCTTAGCACCAAAGAGGAAAACAAGGACACTGTGCGCCCTGGCGCCCACCTGGCCTCGGTCGTCATGGCTCACGTCACGAGAACCTCGCGAGATTTGCCTTGCCTTGATCTCTCCGCCCCTCGCGAGCCAACATGGTGAGGCCGCCCCTGAGGAGGTCTTGTGTCGTCCGCCTCGTGAGGCTTGGGCCCTCGCGTGGGTCTGGAATGCTTGTTGGTGAAGATGGGTTGTACGGGCCCACAAGCAGAGCCACGCCGTGGGCCGCATGCAGGCAAGTCTGGGGACCCCCCGTTCCCAGAATGCCGACAGTAGCCCCCGGGCCCAAGGCGCGCTCGGGCTTGGCTTCAAGGCGAAGCCAAAGGTCAAGTGCGGAGCGCCGCGGGCCCCAATAGCCTGTGGCCTTGGTCGACGCGTGGCGGTTGGTTGCACGTGGACGTCCCCGCTTCCCCACGTTGCCTCGGCAACTGCCTGACTTGACAAGTCCCTGCGACATGCAAGGGAAAACCATCATTACCTGTGATCGTGGGGGGCGCTGGTTGGCCTTCTCTTGCTATAAATGGGAGGGGGGCAGAGCCCCCGTCGCCCATCTCTTCCCATTCCGCTTGCTTCTCCTCCTCTGCTCCACCGTCGACACCAATGGTGCCGTCGAAGAGGTTCTCTGCCGCGGAGAAGGGGAAGGCCCCTCGCGAGGGGCCTGGCTCCCCGGCGCCCAAGCGTGGACGCGGCCGTCCCCGCAAGCACACCGCGACCCCCGCCGTGGCCCCTCGCTCCCGGGGTGGCGCCGCTGCGCATGGCAGGGGTCGTTCCGGTCGTGGCAGCCCTGTCGATGAGAGGAGACGTGCCATGGTTGCACGGCCTCCCCGGCCGCGCTTCCACTCGGCGGAGGTGCTGCCGGAGTTCGTCGTCTGGTCAGAGGACCCGGCCGGCAACTGGCTTCAGCTCCCGCGCTTCTTCGCCGATGAGCTGCCAGCCTCCGGTCCAGGTGGGCTCTGGTTGCAGGCGGACGGTTGCTGTAGCAGGGCTTCTTGGGTTGCGGTCGAGGTCTCCGTCGCGGGCAACATAGCTCTGGCCTGTGGTTGGCAGACGTTCGCCCGCGCGCGCGGCCTGGGCAGGCGGTGCACCCTCCATTTCAAGTACGACGGTGATGCGACCCTCTACGTGAGGGTGTTTGGGGAAGATGGTCGCCGCGCCGGGTGCTGCCCGGAGGTGAACGGCGGCGTGGAGGTGCTCGGTCTTGGCGATGGTCGGGACGAGGAGGAGGGCGAACCCGCCCTTGGTGCCGACCACGTCTCGTCCAGCTACGGTGGCTCTTCCCCTGGTGACAGCTCCAGCAGTGGTGGCTACGACCAGCCGCCACGCCGCCGCGCCCGCTTCAAAGGTGGCAGCGGGTCGTCTTGTCGCCGCGCCTTCGTGAAGCGCGAGGCGGGGTCCGGCTGAGCTCAGGACGTTGCCAAGAGCCCGTCCCCGTGAACCACTGTAGGGGCAGGCGCCGCTTTTATCTTGTTCTTCCTTTTCTTCTTATATCAAAAAAAGAAACCAGTATGGGCCCCGGAGGGGTGTGTATTGAACCATGATTCCTTAATCACTATGTTATACTTATCGTTTCTGTGCTATGCCATTGTTTTGCGTAGAGACGACTTAGCTTAGCACGCTTGGGGTAGCCTCCTCTTCACGAGGCACTTGTTTCCTGGCGCCTGTCAAGGCCTTCATTGACTCGGTGGGTGCTTAGGAACTGCAAAAAAATTCGTTAGGAAGCTCACTAGGAGGCTTATCGTTCACCCGAGCCTTGACCCAGCGCTTCACATCGCGGTACCCGAGGGGCACGGATCAGAAGAGATGCGCCAGCTTGTGGGCTCGAATGAGGGTGCCTCGCGTAAAAACAGACGGAAGGCAGAGAAAAGGATAAACGCTCACGAGGGCACCTGCCTAGCCCCCTCGCGAGGAATGCGAGAGAGAGAATAGGTTAAACCGGGGTCGAAAATAGCGGCAAAAGGCAACGAAACCAAATTAGCAAGGAACACCAGAAGAAAATTTCAATTAAAAGGAGACGAGCCAACTACGGAAAGCAAATGAAAAGCCGCGTCCGACACCTAGTCTAGTCTTTAAGTCTTAAAACCAGCGCGGAGCTAAGTGCTGCCACTAAGACGTGGGAGGGAGCCCCCGGGGCCCGAGGGCGGCACTCCTGAGACTCCAGGGCGTGTACAACCCCACTCGTTATTACGTGAGAGTGTCACGGGCGGCGATCTTCACAGGCACTGGGCCTTTCTTCATGGGTAGAACTTCCGGAGGTGCTGGATGGTCCAGGCGTTCTGGATGGGTACCCCGTCCTGTGTCTCCAGGCGCGCGACGCCAGGCCTGGAGACATGGACGACCTTGAAAGGGCCCTTCCACATGGGTGAGAGCTTGTGCAGCCCTTCCCTGGAGAGGACCCGCCTCAGGACGAGGTCACCCGCCTCGAGCGTCCTGGAGCGGATGCTGCGGGAGTGGTATCGCCGCAGCGCCTGCTGATACCTTGCCGCCCGCAGTGCGGCTTCGCGGCGGCGTTCCTCCCCCAACACGAGGTCCATCCCCCGCGTGGCGTCCTGTTGCGCTTCATCAAACGCCAAGACCCATGCGGAGCGATGCTTGACCTCGTGAGGGAGGACCGCTTCTGCTCCGTAGACGAGGAGGAACGGGGTCTCGCCCGTTGGCTTGGTGGCGGTGGTGCAGATGGACCACAACACGGACTGGAGCTCGTCGTACCAGCCCCTGCCGCAGGCCTCGAGCTTCTTCTTGAAGGTCTTGGTCTTGAGGCCCCTCAGGACCTCTGCGTTGGCGCGTTCGGCCTGACCATTGCTCCTGGGGTGAGCCACCGAAGCGTAGCAGATCTGTGTTCCAAGGTTAGCACAATATGTCTTGAAGAGATTACTAGTGAACTGCGAGCCGTTATCAGTGATGATGCGGTTGGGGACCCTGAAACGGCTCACGAGACCCTTGATGAACTTAACCGCGGAGCCCGCTGGGATGGTGCAGACGGCTTCCACCTCCGCCCACTTGGTGAACTTGTCAATGGTGACGTAGAGGTAGCGGTAGCCCCCAGGCGCTCGAGGGAACGAGCCCAGGATATCCAGCCCCCAGACCGTGAACGGCCATGTGAGTGTGATGGTCTGGAGGCCCTGAGCCGGCTGATGGATCTGCTTGGCGTGGAACTGGCAGGCTTCGCAAGACTTCACCAGCTCGGTTGCGTCGTTGAGCGCCGTGGGCCAGTAGAATCCGCTGCGAAATGCCTTGCCGACGAGGGTCCGTGATGACGAGTGGTGCCCGCAATCCCCAGCGTGTATGTCGGATAGCAACTCCTTCCCCTGATCCCTGGAGATGCAACGCAGTGAAACGTCATTTGGTCGCTTTGTGTACAACTCACCGTGCCGAATGCAGTATGCCGTGGCTTGCCGGGCCACGCGCTCCGCGTCCTCCTTCTCCGACAGCGCCCCTTGCATCAGGTATTCCTTGAATTCCTTGGTCCAGCATCCCTCCTGGGGCTCGAGCGCCAAGAGTAGGCGCGCTCCCGAAGTCGGGCCACAGGCTGGGGCTCCTGCGGCAGGCGGCTGGGGGAGCTCCTCCCAAGGCTGAGCTGTCCTTGAGAGCTGTGGTGTCGCCGATGCTTGAAGAGCCGCTCCTGGAAGACGCAAGGCTCTTGGGGCTGCCGCTTGGATGCCCTCCTGGCGATGTCGTCAGCTTCCTTGTTGGTGCCGCGGGGCACGTGCTGCAACTCCAGGCCCAGGAACTGCTTCTCCATCTTGCGCACCTCCGCGAGGTACGCCTCCATGTGCTTGTCCTTCGACTCGTATACCTTGTTGGAGAAGTTGACGAGGAGCTGTGAGTCGCCCCTAACGGTGAGGCGCTTCACCCCTAGAGCTGTCGCAGCTTTCAGGCCAGCTATGAGGCCTTCGTACTCTGCGATGTTGTTGGAGACCTTCTCGCCCCGCTGAAAGCAGAGCTGCACGGCGTAGTATAGCTTGTCTTGGGTGGGTGAGATAAGTACTGCTCCAGCCCCTGCGCCCTGGTGCGCGAAGGCGCCATCGAAATACATGACCCATCCATCTGGCGCCTCACTTCCTGGCGAGGTGGACTGGTCCTCGCCTACTTCAAGCATTGGGGCATTCGTCCATTCTGCCACGAAATCAGTGAGTGCGGCTCCCTTGATGACCCTTGTAGTGCTGAACTCCAACTGGAACGCCTGCAACTCGATGTTCCACTCAGCGACCCTTCCAGCAGAGTTGGGGCTCCTGAGCACTCTCTCCAATGGGTAAGCTGAGACGACCTTGATGGGGTGGCCGTGGAAGTAGTGCCGCAACTTGCGTGAGGCCACCAAGAGCGCGAGCAAGAGCTTCTGAGGCATGGGATACCGTGCCCTTGCGTCCTGCAACACCGTGCTGACGAAATACACCGGGTGCTCGACGAGAGCTGGCGCGTTGGTGAGGCTCGTGTCCTGCGGGAGTCGGGGCATCTCCTGAGGTAGTGGAGCTCCCGACGCTTGATCGCTTGTTGGGGTCTCAGCGGCGTCGTCCTGCCGAGCTTGGTCCTCTTTGGATGCTGCTACGGTTCTTGCGGCGCCTTCATGATCTTGCGTCGTCTTGGCTGGCGGTGTAGCTTGGCGTGACGCGCCCTTGGCTTGGCGCTCTTCCCGAACTGCCACCAGAGCCGTGCTGGCAGAGTACGGGATGGCGGCAAGATAAAGCACTAGGGGCTCAAGGGGCCGTGGCGCCACCATCATCGGAGGGCTGGTCAGGTATCTCTTGAGGTCTTGAAAAGCTCGGTCGGCCTCCGGGGTCCACTTGAACTGGGCCAGAGTTGGGTACCCGAGGATGGCGTTGTACGGGAAGCCGATGCGGGCGATGTCGAAGTCGACCAGCTCGGTGCCGTAGTTGTCGCGCGTGCCGAAGGTGATAGGGAGGCGAACCTGCCCCAGGGAGTGGGCGGCGCCGCCGCCAACTCCTGAGAAAGGCTTGCTGAGACTGAGCCGCTCGAGCGGTACATGGAGAAGGCTGAAGGCCTCCACGGAGAGCACGTTGAGGCCGGCGCCACCGTCGATGAGGGTCTTGGTAATGGCCACGTTGCAAATAGTGGGGTTGCAAAGCATCGGGAGCATACCCGAGCCGGCGGTGGTGACGGGGTGGTCTTCCGAGTCGAAGGTGAGGTCGGCCTCGGGCGCAGCCCAGCCCGGCGGAGCCCCCGAGCGCTTGGAAGCGGCGCCGACTTGGCGAAGGAATGGCTTGATGTGGCGATCTGAAGGTGGTGCTTGAGAGCCGCCTAGTAGGGCCGCGACCGCGTGGTGCGCCGGTGCCGCGTAGGGCGCAGTGAAGAGGCCGCGCAGCTCCTCCCAAGATGCCATCGTGGATCCGGGGAGGTTGAGCAGCCAGGCGCGCGGCGCGCCGGTGAGGGCCATGGGAAACCAGTTCGCCATGACCTTGTCGTCGCCCCCGGCCTCGAGGACGGCCTCCTCATATGCCAGCAGGAAAGCTGACGGGTCCGCCACGCCGTCGTAGCGTGGCGGCATCTCCGGCTTGAACTTGGGCGGCCACTGCACCTGCCGCAAGGTGGGGGCTAGGGCTCGGAGCCCCCTGGCCCCGTCGTCGGTGTCTACCGTCGGAGCCGGGAGCGGGACACCTGCCACGAGGGTGGAGCGCGGTGGTGGTGGAGCGCAGATCGACGGGAGGGAAGGTATGACGCACCCCTACCTGGCGCGCCAAATTTCGGATCTCGGGTTCCGGCAAAACCCTTAAGGTTCGAACACTGGGGTGTGCGCGAAGTTCTCCCCCTACCGATCCACCTCCTAGCTTTGCTAAGATCTCAAGGGCTAACTCGACGAACTCGCAACACAAAGAACACAAGATTTATACTGGTTCGGGCCACCGTTGTGGTGTAATACCCTACTCCAGTGTGGTGGTGGTGGATTGCCTCTCGGGCTGAGGATGAATAGTTACAAGGGGAAGAACAACCTCCTGAGGTTGAGGTGTTCTTGTGCTCGGTGTGTGGCTAAGGGTTGGCTAAAGATCAGATGCATCCTACTGTGGTGGCTAGTCCTATTTATAGAGGCCCTGGTCCTCTTCCCAAATATTGAGCGGGAAGGGAGCCAACAACGGCCAATTTGAAAGGAGACAGCTAGTACAGCTTATCCTGACAAAAGTAGTCTTCGCCTGCCAAAGGCTCTGATGGTGACGCCGCCTTGGGCTCCATGGTGACCTCCGTCTTGCCGTCCTGCTGGTCTTGGTCTCGTTGCACTAATATGGAAACCTTTGCTTGACGCCTCGGTATTCCGCGCCTGCGCTTGTCTCCTTAGCACCAAAGAGGAAAACAAGGACACTGTGCGCGCTGGCGCCCGCCTGGCGCCAGCCTGGCCTCGGTCGTCATGGCTCACGTCACGAGAACCTCGCGAGGTTTGCCTTGCCTTGATCTCTCCACCCCTCACGAGCCAACCTGGTGAGGCCGCCCCTGAGGAGGTCTTGTGTCGTCCGCCTCGCGAGGCTTGGCCCCTCGCGAGGGTCTTGAATGCTTGTTGGTGAAGATGGGCCGTACGGGCCCACTAGCAGAGCCACGCCATGGGCCGCTAGCAGGCAAGTCCGGGGACCCCCATTCCCAGAACGTCGACAGTTGCATTGAGTTGATCATCAACCGCTTCTCTTGGAGTGATATTCATTGGGTCCATGGGATTGAATCTAGCTTCCACTTAGCAAACACGTCAGCTTTTAAAGGGGGTGGAGGCCCAACAGGATTAATGAGAGGGTATTGCAAGGGTTGGGTGAGTAAAAGGGTTCCACGAAATTGTACTTGGGAACTTGAGTGCGAGTAGGAGATGCAAGGGGTTCTCTCGAATCGTCCGCATGATGAATGTCATTTGGACAAATGAATTTGATGCGGATGTCGAGGGATTTAAGCATCAATTTCCTCCTTGACCGAGGAACGAACTTCTTTCAACATGGCAGTTTTGAGATCCGCAAACATTGAAAGAATGTCGTCCATGGTTAAGGGGGCACCTGTGTTAATGGGGGCGGCGGGAGCAACGACTAGAGCAACAAGGGCGTCGGGCGCGGTGGGTGTCAGTGTCAAAACCGGCGGATCTCGGGTAGGGGGTCCTGAACTGTGCGTCTAAGGCGGATGGTAACAGGAGGCGGGGGACACAATGTTTACCCAGGTTCGGGCCCTCTCGATGGAGGTAATACCCTACTTCCTACTTGATTGATCTTGATGATATGAGTATTACAAGAGTTGATCTACCACGAGATCGTAGAGGCTAAACCCTAGAAGCTAGCCTATGATTATGATTGTTGTTGTCCTACGGACTAAACCCTCCGATTTATATAGACACCGGAGGGGGCTAGGGTTACACAGAGTCGGTTACAAGGGAGGAGATCTACATATCCGCATTGCCAAGCTTGCCTTCCACGCAAAGGAGAGTCCCATCCGGACACGGGACGAAGTCTTCAATCTTGTATCTTCATAGTCCAACAGTTCGGCCAAAGTATATAGTCCGGCAGTCCGAGGACCCCCTAATCCAGGATTCCCTCAGTAGCCCCTGAACCAGGCTTCAATGACGATGAGTCCGGCGCGCAGATTGTCTTCGGCATTGCAAGGCGGGTTCCTCCTCCGAATACTCCATAGAAGATTTTGAACACTAGGATCGTGTCCGGCTCTGCAAAACAAATTCCACATACCACTATAGAGAGTATAATATTTCCACAAATCTAATCTGCTGACAACTTTTCATAGCGTGACATCCTGCCGTGGTCCAGTCATTACGAACCGTTTTTCCCACCCTGCCACTACACATGTTGCGAGGCGGTTTTATTAGCATGTCTTGTCGAAGTAGAGATCGTGTTCCCCTTATCACGGGATTCTCATCCATACGGGTGTGGGTAACCCAATCGTGCCCGCTGGTATGACTCCTCAATTTTAGGCAAGTTCCAGACGGCCGCACGGAAGACGCTTGATATTCACCCTCTTTATAAAGGGGCCAAGGCCTGTTCTTTTCTTCTCGCGCTCGATCCTTCCTTTCCCCACCTCGAATTCCAACACCCAAGGCGCAGGCTAAGCGCTTCGGACCTTCAATCATGTCCGGATCCAACCAAGGCCGGTGGATGGCCTCCTCCGTCACAGAGGAGGACATCAAGAAGCTAAGAGAAACCAGGTATCAGACCGCCGAAATCTCGCACAGGCTGCCTGCTCAAGGGCAGGTCATCCCCACTCCCAAACCCAACGAGAGTGTCGTATTTGTTTCCCACTTCCTCCGAGGGCTAGGCTTTAGTCTTGATCCCTTTGTTAGAGGGTTTTTGTTCTATTACGGGCTCGATTTCCATGATCTAGCTCCAGATTCCATCCTTCACATCTTGTCGTTTATCGTCGTGTGTGAGGCCTTCCTCCGCATCACTCCACACTTCGGCTTATGGCTCAAGACCTTCAATGTGAAGCCGAGGCTGATCGATGGGCGACACGCAGAATGCGGAGGTGCTGTAATAAGCAAAGGCGCCGATGCTCCATGGCCAAAGGGTTCCTTCCCGGAGATGTCCAACTTATGGCAGCGGGAGTGGTTTTACATCACGGCTCCCCGAAGTACTAAGTGGGCAGCTGCCCCCGCCTTCCGTTCGCCCCCCCGCCACAACTGGCGTCATGGGTCAACAAGGGGCTGGACTGGGGGCCAGTTAATGACGTGCCAACACTGCAGAGTCGCATCCGAGATCTCCTCGAGAGAGATGTCAGCCTTGTCAAGGTAATGCAAGTCATGCTAGTTCGTCGGGTCCTGCCATGCCAACGTCGACCTCTCCGTATGTGGGAGTTCAACCCGGAAGGACCGCGAACTATTCAGCAATTCTTCAGCGTGACGCTCGAAGGGATGTATGGATTGTTCTTCGGACCACGAATAAAGTGTCCGGACACCACCGAGGATGCAGGTCTAAACTGCAATCGTCCAGATACCCAGGTAAGTAATTCTGCAGCCGAACACGCTGTCTCTTTATTTATCACAATATCATTCTGAAAAGTCGCTCTTTGACCAGGACTGGATAAAAAGGCGAAGATGATCAGGTGTTCGGCCCCCCTTCCCGAAGGCTCACTGGATCCTGTACTAGCCAGGATGCTTGAGTATGCACCTCACCAGGTGCCATCAGAGGAAGATAAAAGGGAGGAATAACGAAGCTGAAAGCGGGCCTCACACACTACTCATCCGAACCGGGGGAATTAGTGTCTCCGCGAAGGAGGATAACCGGGGAGAAGAATCTGAAATTCCCTCTCCCGAAGGAAGGAAAAGGACCGCCTCTAAAGACTTGGAAACAAGATTTTCCAAACGAGGGAAGAAACCTTCACCAGAGGGCCCTGCCTCGGAGGGCATCCTTACCGCACAATGCCCGCAAGGGGACCAGCCCTCCACCGAGATGTAAGTGAACAAGAGTATTTTTGGTAAATATATCCTGCTTCGTATCCGAGGACAATAACCAAGACGTATGTCTTGCGGTTCAGATCGTAGCCCTTCTCGACAGAGTTCGTCTTCGGGGGATCTTCTTCCGGAGATGATGGAGAGCGAAACGCCTCCCCCTGTCTCCCCGCCTCATGAGGCAGGCGACCCTGAGGTGTCGTCAGGGAGGATTTCTCCTGATCCTCCAAGGCCGGAAGGTAACCCTTCGGCCACCCGAAGTCCGGAGGATTCGGCTCCTAAGGAGAGCAACAGAAAGGGTCCGGGACTGTCTGGTGCACAACCGGACGTACAAATGGGTATTCTGGAGCAAGCGGCTATCTCAGAGGCGCATCGTACTTTAATGGGTACGGTGGTTGAGGGGATTTCGTCCGCCAAAAGTGGGTTGCATGAACCTTTTATGAGCCTGCTAAAAGGCTTTGAGGTACGCAAAGTAATATATATTTTGACGGTACCGCACATGCTAGGTGTGCCCTATACAGATAGTAGCCCCTGAGACTCTGGTTGCTGTCCAAAGGCGGCAAACAGAGGATCATAGTCCCAGGTAATGATCATGCTGCTTTCATGTGCAGGCGGCTGAGGGTCCGGTGGCTGGCCGGACTGGTGAGTTTGCCGAACTGAGGCGGCAACTTGATGCGGCAGATGCCGACATCGTGCTTGTAAACAAGCGGCTTGACGAGGCACAGGGTATGTATTCTCCGGTGGTTAACAGATATTTAAGAGGAGCATGATGTTAGTATCTATAATATGCTGTGACTGCAGATGGAGCTGCTGCCGTGGAGACCCTTCGGGCGGAGCTTGCCCGAGCCAAGGAACAAGCCAGGAGAAGTGATGCGGCCGCCCTAAAGGCGGTCGAAGAGTTAAGAGCCGAACAGGCTGCTCATCGCCAGAGCAAAGATAAAATAGCCAAGATGGCTGTTGAGCTGAAGGATGCCGCCGATCAGTATGATCTTCTTGAAAAGGAAAGCCAAGCGAAAACGGCGGACCTAAAGAAAGCCATGGTAGCAACCAAGGAGACCCGCTCTAAAATTAGAGCGGCGAAGGAGGAGCTTCGTCAAGCCGGAGATATCACGGCTGGGAAGCCCTTTTTGTTGCAGACGAAGTTCGGAGATCCGAAGTATGCCCCTCTGGATCAATTATGGAGTGCTGCAGACGCGTACTTGGACTTGGCAGCGAGTGCTGCTGATGCGACTGAGTTTTTCAAAGATCAAAAAGATCATGAAGTGGAAAAGTTGTTCTGGTCGCAGTTCAGTGCTCCAACGTGTCCGCTGCTGTTAAATGAGCAAATGGCCGAGTGGGCTGAGCTCCATAGGTTGTCCGGGCTTGCCATGAGGTCTGTCGTGGATCATCTTTGGCCGGAAGGACCAAGGCCGAATAGTTATTTTGGTTTAGTGCAACGATTCCTTGGTGCTGTGCCACATATCGACGCTGCAAAGAGGTCGGCGTGCATAGAGGGTGCGCGGATGGCTCTTGCCCGTGTTAAGACATACTGGGCAGAGATGGAGGCCACCACTATTGCAACCCGGGGTCCGGCCGTAGGCCAGGTCTCGGCCGAGCACTATTTTGAAGAAGTCCTAAAGAAGGTGCTCGTTTAGTAGAGGCTCAATGCTCGAAGAGTATCATGTTTGAGTGACATGTATCCCCATTGTAAAAACAATGCTATTATGATTATAAAGGCTGTGTTTATACTTTTGCCTAAAAGTATTATAATGCCTCCTGTGCGGCCGTTTATGTATGTATATAACCTGAAAGTTTGCAGTCGTCGGCTTCAGCCCCCACGCATATAATGCGGGGGTGTTCGGAAAAGCGCGTATTCACACTTGATCCAACGTCTTGGTCCATTAAGGAGGTGATAGCACGGCGAACAAGGCAATCGGAATATATTGCTTTAACACTTTCACTTAGCCATAGGAGTTTGACAGTGGGGCTACTATATAGCCCCTGGTACTCCCGCGTCTATCCGAATACGGTGCACGTACATACATGACCGGGAAACCGGTCCTTCGTTAATGCAGTGGAATCACGAAGATTCCGATGAGTCATCAAGTGGTTGACCAGTCTCGCGCTTTATCATGACAGTCAGTTTTCGGCTTTCTCTACTGAGGTGCTCGTCCAGATGAACCAGGGCACAATCGCAGTAGTTCTCCCGGTGCCACCTTAGCCGATAGAGCGGAACGTAAGGTAGCAAAACACGGGAGCCGGGCAAACCCAACTATTGACCAAAGACATGATTCGGAGCTGATGCATATAAGGCCAAACTCGCGACGCCGAACACTCCCTATGGTATTCGGTCTTTACAACGCATACTGGGCTGCGTGACGCCCTCGATAATAAGCCCTGAATTTCCAGATACGTGCATTAGTCTGACGTGGCGAAGTGCCAATAACGCCAACATCCCTCTTGGTTATTTTGAGTATCCGGAGGGTGTGAAGCAACAAGAGACAGTGAAAAAGGTTTACACAGGGTCTTAATCTAAAAAGAAACCTTTGAGCGGGGCCCTGCTGCACGTCTGCGCCTGTGTCTCCGTTGTGCCGTATCCTGAAAGGGTGTAGCACGATTATCATCTGTAAAAGAGAAAAACTTAGGTGAAAGAAAAAAAAAAAAAAATTGGTTATTCTTAATAAACCATTAAAATTCAATCAAAATAAGGTCAAGATGAACTGTAGTCCTTTTTATATGTGGGAAGCCCCTAGCACCACCTATGGGGGTAAATCCATCGACCCCATCTCAGGTTTATCTGGGCTGTTACAGCGAGTGGTGTGCCGGACTCGTCTAGCCGTGTTCGCGGTCTTGACGACCGATCGTTTATTCTGGTTGGAGAGGACAGTCAGTGTTCGGCTGCTAAAGCCGCCACACATTCTTCCTTACGCAAGGAACGCTCTGTGTTTCCGCTAACTATGATGGTGCCACGTGGACCGGGCATCTTAAGCTTAAGATAAGCGTAATGCGGTACTGCGTTAAAACGAGCGAAGGCCGTTCTTCCGAGTAGTGCTTGATAGCCGCTTCGGAATGGAGCGATGTTGAAGGTTAACCTTTCACTTCGGAAGTTGTCGGGAGAACCGAATACAACCTCTAGTACTAGCGAGCCCATGCAGCGGGCCTCTGGGCCTGGTATTACTCCTTTAAAGGTAGTATTGCTTTGGTTAATTCTTGTCGGGTCTATCCCCATTTTGCGGACTGTGTCCTGATATATCAGATTGAGACTACTGCCGCCGTCCATAAGGACTCGGGTGAGATGGTATCCGTTAATTATTGGGTCTAGCACCAAGGCCGCAGATCCTCCATGCCGGATACTATTCGGGTGATCCCTGCGATCAAAAGTGATCGGGTAGGCCGACCAAGGGTTGAACTTGGGGGTGACGGGCTCCACGATGCATATGTCTCGGAGTGCGCGTTTGCTCCTCCTCTTCGTTACGTGAATCATGTTCACTGTTTTGACCTCTGGTGGGAATTTTTTCTGTCCCCCAGTGTTTTGCAGGCGAGGCCCATCCTCGTCTTCACTTGGTGTCTCCCTCCCCTTGTGTTCGGCGTTTAGCTTACCGGCCTGCTTGAAAACCCAGCATTCTCTGTTGGTGTGATTTGCAGGTTTGTTGGAGGTGCCATGAATTTGGCATAATCTGTCTAGAATCTTGTTTAGGCTGGACGGTCCCTCTCTGCCGCCTTTAAATGGCTTTTTCCGTTGACCGGGTCGAGAGCCCCTGAATCCGGCGTTTACCGCCGTGTTGTCTGGGCTGTCTTCATTGTTTCGACGCTTACTTTTACTGCGTCGTGGTTTTCCATTACCATCCCTGACTTCGAATGGGCCTGGGTGGCTGGTGCCGCTACGGGCCAGCCAACTATCTTCGCCCGCGCAAAAGCGGGTCATAAGGCTTGTTAGGGCTGCCATTGTCCTTGGTTTTTCCTGGCCGAGGTGTCTGGCGAGCCATTCGTCCCGGACACTGTGTTTGAAAGCCGCTAAGGCTTCGGCGTCCGGGCAGTCGACAATCTGATTCTTCTTAGTGAGGAATCTGTTCCAAAGCTTTCGGGCTGACTCTCCAGGCTGTTGAATTATATGACTTAAATCGTCTGCATCCGGAGGTCGGACATAGGTCCCTTGAAAGTTAGCCCTAAAAGCATCCTCAAGCTCTTCCCAACTTCCGATTGAGTTTTCGGGGAGGCTCTTCAGCCAGTGCCTGGCTGGTCCTTTCAACTTGAGGGGCAAGTATTTGATGGCGTGGAGATCATCTCCGCGAGCCATATGGATATGGAGGATAAAGTCCTCGATCCAGACCCCACGGTCTGTCGTTCCGTCGTATGCCTCTATGTTCACGGGTTTGAATCCCTCTGGAAATTCGTGATCCAGCATCTCATCGGTGAAGCATACGGGGTGCGCGGCACCCCTGTATTTGGATGTGTCATGGCATTCTGACGTTTGTAGTGTTCGGTTTTTCTTCTGTGCCGGAGCTCGCTTCCTAGATCCGTAGATGGACCTGGTTATACCAGATTTTTGGTGCAAGTCCTCACGTAGATCGTGTGCTGACTTATGTGCGACATCGTTAGCCGCCCTATCGCGGCCGCGGGGTGGTCGATCCGGCTGATCGGCCGTTTTATTTTTCGGCTGTATAGGCTCTAAGGCCTCATCATCGAATTTGGGCAGCAGCTTGCGCTTTGGATAGCTCTTTGTGTGGCGACTGCCACCGTACTTTTCTTCAGTGTCGAGCACTTTGTTCCATCTACTGTTGAGTGTATTTTGCGCGGCCTTAAGCCTTTGCTTCTGCTTCTTTAGACTCCTCACGGTGGCAATAAGCCTTCTATCGAGGTTCTCTTGCTCCAAGTGCCTTTCCGGGATGATGTGTGCATCGTCGTCCGGACTGTTCTCCTCTCCGGAGACAGGTCGATTAGCTTTACCCTCGGCGTCACCGTTGTCGGACAGCGGCTTCGTACTATGTTCACCGTCCGCTGGCTCATCCTGCTCTGTCGCTGGGTCCATGTGGTCGTCGTTTCCTCTGGAGTCGACCGGGGTATTATTCTTTGTTGCGCTGTTATCGCTGTTTTTGCCGAGGCGGGATTTGGAGCGGCACCTACGTCGTCGCTTTGGTAGCTTCTCTGTATCCTTCTGTTCCTCGTCATTGTTTTCTTTGGGTGTATCCACCATATATATATCGTGTGATGAAGTGGCTGTCCAGCGCCCTGTGGGCGGTGGTTCCTGTTCCTCTCCTGCATCGTCGTCCATACCGTCGATGTCTTCGGAGTGGAAGTCGAGCATGTCGGTTAAGTCGTCGACAGTGGCTATTAAGTGGGTGGTGGGTGGGAACAAATTTCTTCGTCGTCCGCTTCCCGCTCGAGCCGGACATAGTTCGGCCAAGGGCCTCCGGACAAGGAGAGAGACCTTAATGAATTTAGCACATCGCCCAAGGGCGAGTGCTGAATGATATCCGCGGAGGAAAACTCCATGATCGGCGCCCAATCAGATTCGATAGGCATGGACGTAGGCGGTTCGGAGCCCGTGGCCGGGGACGAATCCAAGGATCCGGCAACACATGTCTCGTAGGAGGTAAAGTCAGCATTCGGCTCTATCGCCGCTGAGTGTGCGGCCTCCGTGGCGGGGTCCATCCACCCGTCCTCGGACGACGCGATCTGCTCCGGATCGAGGGCCGGAGTTGCCACAGAGGTGATCTCCCGAACACTGTCCGGCGGCAGAGCTAAGTCATGCTCGTCGTGACTGTGCGGCGCACCTGACACGGGCTCGAATCCGTCGGAGATCGAGTGTCTGCGGATGTCGGCAGTATAGTTTAAGTTTCCAAACCTGACCTGACGGCCAGGGGCGTAGCTCTCGATCTGCTCTAGATGGCCAAGCGAATTGGCCCGCAGTGCGAAGCCGCCGAATACAAAGATCTGTCCGGGGGAAAAACCCTCACCCTGGATCGCATCGTTGCCCCTGATCGAAGGAGCCATCAAGCCTTATGGTGACGGCACAGTGGAACTCTCAATGAAAGCACCAATGTCGGTGTCAAAACCGGCGGATCTCGGGTAGGGGGTCCCGAACTGCGCATCTAAGGCGGATGGTAACAGGAGGCGGGGGACACAATGTTTACCCAGGTTCGGGCCCTCTCGATGGAGGTAATACCCTACTCCCTGCTTGATTGATCTTGATGATATGAGTATTACAAGAGTTGATCTACCACGAGTTCGTAGAGGCTAAACCCTAGAAGCTAGCCTCTGATTATGATTGTTGTTGTCCTACTGACTAAACCCTCCGGTTTATATAGACACCGGAGGGGGCTAGGGTTACACAGAGTCGGTTACAAGGGAGGAGATCTACATATCCGTATTGCCAAGCTTGCCTTCCACGCAAAGGAGAGTCCCATCCGGACACGGGACGAAGTCTTCAATCTTGTATCTTCAGAGTCCAACAGTCCGGCCAAAGTATATAGTCCGGTAGTCCGAGGACCCCCTAATCCAGGATTCCCTCAGTGGGGGGGGGGTATGTTTTCACCGTCCTCTGCAAGGGGTGCGACACCTCCCACATTTCCTAGGTCGACCATATCCTCTAAGGTTGTAAAACCTTATATTACAGCACGAGGCTCCGATACCAATTGAAAGGATCGATACGGTCGACTAGAGGGGGGGGGGAGGTTGAATAGGAGACTACAAATTCTAATCTTTCTTGTCAATTTTAGGGTTTAGCAGATAAATAGGGTTCACTAGATATGCAACTAGGTGAACACAACTATATGGCAAGCAAGCTTAAAGCAAAATATGCTAGGCAACAAACAAATTAGCAAGCCAACAAGCATACAAAGCAAAGTAAAGTGCGGGAAAGGATTAACCACAAGTGAGACGAGGACGCGTATTTTATCCCAAAGTTCACTGTTCCTGGGGAAGAGCTATGACTGCTTGTATCTGCGTTGGTTCCCCAAAGAGGAGAGGATGATGCAGCACAACAACGATAAGTATTTCCCTCAGTTATGAAACCAAGGTTATCAATCCAGTAGGAGAACCAAGCAACATTATGTAAATGGTACCTGCACACAAAGAAGAAATACTTGCAACCCAACGCGTAAGAGGGGTTGTCAATGCCTCCTCGGTATTGAGATAAATAAAATTGTATGAGGTTGCATAAATAGATCTAGAAAAAACAGAAATAAAACAAGAAATAAAAAGTGCAGCAAGGTATTTTTGGATTTTTGGAATAATAGATCTGAAAACAATATGATAGAAAATAGACCCAGGGGCCGTTGATTTCACTAGTGGCTTCTCTCGAGAAAATAGCATACGGTGGGAAACAAATTACTGTTGGGCAATTGATAGAAGAGCAAATAATTATGACGATACCAAGGCAATGATCATGTATATAGGCATCACGTCCAAGATTAGTAGACCGACTCCTGCCTACATCTACTACTATTACTTCACACATCGACCGCTATCCAGCATCCATCTAGTGTATTAAGTTCATGGAGAAACGGAGTAATGCAATAAGAACGATGAGATGATGTAGACAAGATGTATTCATGTAGGAATAGACCCCATCTTTTTAACCTTAATAGCAATGATACATGTGTGCCTCGCTACCCGTTCTGTCACTGGGTGAGGACACCGCAAGATCGAACCCATCACAGAGCACCTCTTCCCATTGCAAGAATAATCAATCTAGTTGGCCAAACCAAACTAAAGTTTCGGAGAAGAAATATGAGGCTATAATAATCATGCATATAAGAGAACAAAGAAGACTCAAATAATATTCATTGATAGAACTGATCATAAACTCGCAATTCATTGGATCCCAAGAAACACACCGCAAAAATTCATTACATCAAATAGATCTCCAAGAACATTGAGTAGAACATTGTATTGAGAATCAAAAAGAGAGACGAAGCCATCTAGCTACTGCCTACGGACCCGTAGGTCTATGGTAAACTACTCATGCATCATTGGAGGAGCACCAATGAGGATGATGAACCCCTCCGTGATCGTGTTCCCCTCCGGCAAGGTGCCTGAAATGGTCTCTAGATTGGATCTCGTGGTTCTGGAACTTGCAGCTGCTGGAATTGTGTTTCGTCGACTCCCCAAGGGTTTCTGGAATATTTGGGAATTTACAGAGCTGAGAGGCGGTGGAGAGAACCTCCATGGGCCCCACCACCCATCAGGACGCGCCTGCGGCCACTGGCGTGCCCAGGTGGGTGGTGGGCCCCACGGGCCTCCCCTCGTGCACTTCCTTGGCTCCCAAGTTGTCTTCTGGGCAGAAAGAAATCTCCAAAAAGTTTCGCTGTGTTTGGACTCTATTTGATATGGATATTCTGCGATGTAGAAAACAAGCAAAAAACAACAACTGGCACTGGGCACTATGTCAATACGTTAGTCCCAAAAAATGATATAAAGTTGATATAAAATGAATATAAAACATCCAAAAATGATAATATAACAACATGGAACAATCAAAAATTATAGATACGTTGGAGATGTATCAGCATCCCCAAGCTTAATTCCTGATCGTCCTCGAGTAGGTAAATGATAAAAAGAGAATTTTTGATGTGGAATGCTTCCTAACATGTTCATCACATATTCTTTTCTTTTGCAGCATGGGCATTTGGACTTTTAGATGGTTCAAAGCAATAGTCTATATTTGACATGAAGATTTAAATACTCAAGCATATCAACGAGCAACCATGTCTTTCAAAATATCAACACTAAAGAAAGCTATCCCTAGCCCATCATGCTCAATCATTGATCCATTCATGAAACACACTCGAATATTAGCTACATCCAATGCACAAGTATGATCATACTGCTCCCTAGTTGGTGCTTTATAAGAGAAGATGGAGATTCAAATAAAATAAAAATTGCATAAAGTAAAATAGATAGGCCCTTCGTAGAGGGAAGCAGAGATTTGTAGAGGTGCCAGAGCTCAAAGCTTAAATTGAGAGATAATTTTTTGAGAGGCATGCTTTTTCCCCGTCCACGAAAATGACCGAGTAGTTCCAATACTTTCGATGCTAGATACATCATAGGCGGTTCCCAAACATAAAATAAAGTTTATTCCTTTTTCTGGCATTCTTTCACAATCCATGGCTAGCCGTATCCACGGGTTTCTTCCATACCAACAGTTTCCAAGGAATTTATCATATGACAGCATAAAGTAAATTTCTTTTCCATTTCGGGACTGGGCATCCCTATTACCGCCATACTATCGTGCAATGACAAGTGAATAAACACTCATCTTGAGAATAACACATCTAGCATGGAAAAATATTGGCCACCCCCCGCCGCTTCATGAGCGGTATGGGCAAACAAAAAGGAAATTCATTTTGAAAATTAGAGATGGCACATAGAAATTTACTTGGAATGACACAAAAATACTGCATATAGGTAGGTATGGTGGACTCATTTGGCACAACTGGGTTTAAGGATTTTGGATGCACAAGTAGTTTTCCCACTTAGTACAAGGAAAGGCTAGCAAATAGATTGAGAAGCAACCAACCAAACAATTCACATAAGCGAGCATTGGACATAACTAACACCGAATAATGCACCACAAGTATTTCATTACATAACTGTTGACTTTCGTGCTTGCATAGGGAATCACAAATCTTAACACCAATATTCTTACTAAAGCATAATTACTCACCAACATAACTCACATATTACTATCATCATATCTCTAAACTATTACAAAGAATCAAGTTTATTTTGTCCAATGATCTTTATGGAAGTTTTTATTATATCCCTCTTGAATATCTATCACTTTGGGACAATATTAATACATTACCATTGCTTATGACAAGCTCTCAAATAAATTTAAGTGAAGAACATGAGCATAAAATTTTTTGTCTCTCAAAATAATATAAGTGAAGCATGAGAGAATTTCTTCAAAAATTTACTAACTCTCAAATTAATCTAAGTGAAGCATGAGAGTATTTATGCAAAAAATTAAGGCACCACCATTCTCAGGAAGATATAAGTAAAGTACTAGAGCAATTCCATAGCTCAATTTTTTTAAGTGAAGCACATAGAGCAATTCTAACAAATCATAACATCATTTTGGCTTTCTCAAATAGGTGTGTCCAGCAAGGATGATTGCGACAAAATAAAAAGAAAAACAAGCAAAGACTCATATAATAAAAGATGCTCCAAGCAAAACTCATGATATGCGACGAATAAAAATATAACTCTAAGTAAAATTACTGATGATTGTTAGAAGAAAGAGGGGATGCCTTTCGGGGCATCCCCAAGCTTAGTTGCTTGGTTCTCCTTAAATATTTCCTTGGAGTGACACGGGCATCCCCAAGCTTAGGCTCTTTTCGCTCCTTATTCCTTCATCCATCGTGATCTCACCCAAAACTTGAAAACTTCAATCACACAAAACTTAACAAAATCTTTGTGAGATCCGTTAGTATAAGGAAACCAATCTTTGCTTTAGGTACTGTGGTAAACCCATTCATATTTTATTATTGCATTATACCTACTATATTCTAACATTACCATGGCTTATACCCCCGATACAATCCATAGATTCATCAAAATAAGCACACAATGCAACGAAAAGAAAATCTATCAAAAACAGAACAGTCTATAAAGACTCGAATTTTACTCATACTTATGTAACTCCAAAAATTCTGAAAACTTAGGACAAGAGAGGAAATTTGTATATCAATCTTGTGTAAAAAACTCAGAATTTTTAGTGGCTTTTGTGATTTTTAACAATTCAGCTACTGGACGCAAAAGTTTCTGTTTTTCAACAGGATCAAGTCAACTATTACCCAAAGCTACCCTAAAGGCTTTACTTGGCACAAACACTAATTAAACTTAAAAACACAACCATAACAGTAGCATAATTGTGTCAACACATAAAAACAGAAAGAAAAAGAGAAAAACATTATTTTATTCATTGGTTTGCCTCCCAACAAGCGCTATCCTTTTATGCCCCTAGCTAGGCATAATGCATAGATTCAAGTGTTGTCATCTTTGGTTTTTGATCCATAGGTTGCCCCCATGATTGATTCATATGGTGGCTTAATTCTTGTTCTAGGGAAGTGTTCCATACCCTTTCTTAATGGAAACTGAAATTTAATATTCCCTTCTTTCATATCAATCATGACACCTATAGTTCGTAAAAATGGTCTGCCAAGTATGATGGGACAAGAAGGATTGCAATCAATATCAAGAACAATAAAAATCTATGGGCACATAGTTCCTATTTGCAAGAATAATAACATCATTTAACCTTCCCATAGGTTTTTTTAATAGGAGAACTCGCCAAGTGCAAAGTAAGAGAACATTCTTCCAACTAGGTAAAACCTAGCACATCACAAAGAGATTTCAGAATTGTGGAAACACTAGCACCCAAATCACATAAAGCAAAGCACTCATAATTTTTAACCTTGACTTTAATGGTATGTTTCCATTCATCATATAATTTTCTAGGAATTGAAATCTCTAATTCCAACTTTTCTTCTAAAGCTTTGATCATCGCTTCTACAATATGTTTAGTAAAAGCTTTATTTTGTTCATAGACATTGCGTGAATTTATCATGGATTGCAACAAAGAAATACATTCCATCAAAGATAAACTATCATAATTAAAGTCTTTGTAAAAGCTTTATTTTGTTCATAAACTATCACTAGTTAAAGTTTTGTCCTCTCCAAACCCACTTTTATCAATTTTTTCAACAATATTTTCACCCTCCGAACCATGGGAACGCCATCTTGCTAAAGTTGACTCTTCTTTAGTCCATTTATCATCAATTTTAATATTACTAAACAAGGAATCAACAAAAGAAACACCAATCATTTTTAAGATCTTCATCATTATTATGAAAGCAATCAGTAGAAAACTCTCTTTCTAAAAATTATCTTTTAGCTCTAAGCATAGTGGTTCTTTTCTTACTTTCAAACATAGAAACATATAAAGCTTTAATTGACTCATTAACATCTACCTTAGGTGGAAACATTTTAATCTTGAGATTTTCTACATCATGCGAAATTCTATCAATGCTTCTAGACATATCATCAAGTTTACTCAATTTTTCTTCTATCGTAGTGTTGAAATTTTTTTGAGCATTGATAAGAGGGGTTACTCTCAAGATCAGAGGGGTTACTATTATTATTGTAAGAAGAATTACCATGATTATTAGAGGAATTTCCAGGAAAAGGCATAGGATTATAATTACCTCTATAAGCATTATTATTAAAATTGTTTCGTGAGACAAAATTCACATCTACGGGATCACTATTTTTCTCAATCAAAGTAGACAAAGGCACACCATTAAGATCAATAGGAGCATTTTTACTAGCAACCAATTTCATAAGAGCATCAACTTTTTCACTCAAAGTAGTAATTTCTTCAACCGATTTAACTTTTTTACTAGTAGGTGCTTTTTTGGTATGCCATTGTGAATAATTTGCCATGATATTATCTAACAATTTAGTAGCTTCCCCAAAGTAATTTCCATAAAAGTACCACCCACGGCGGAATCTAAAAGATTTCTAGAAACAAAATTCAATCCCGCATAGTTTTTTTGTATAATCATCCAAAGATTTAAACCATGAGTAGGACAATTTCTTAGCATCAACTTAATTCTTTCCCAAGATTGTGCAACATGTTCATGCTCAAGTTGCTTAAAATTCATGATTTGATTTCTATGGCAAATAATTTTCGCGGGCGAGAAATATTTAGTAATAAAAGCATCTTTGCACTTATCCCAAGGATCAATACTATTGCGAGGCAAAGAAGAAAACCAAATTTTGGCACGATCCCGCAAGGAGAAAGGAAACTATTTCACTTCACAATATCATTGCCCACATCTTTTTTCTTTTGCATATCACACAATTCTACGGAAGTGTTTAGATTGGACGCGACATCCTCATTTGGAGTACTAGAAAATTGATCTTTCATAACAAGATTCAACGAAGCGGCATTAATATGATAAGACTCCGCACTAGCGGCGGGAGGAGCAATCAGAGTACTAATAACATCATTATTATTAGTATTGGAAAAAATCACACAATTTAATATTTTTTTGAGACATCGTGACCACGCAAACAAGATTTCACGCAAACAAAAGATCAAACAAAAAAAAGGAAAACGAAAAAGAGGGCGAATAAAAAAGGAAAATATTTTTGTGAAGTGGGGGAGATGAAAATGAGAGACAAATGGAAAATAATGTAAATTGCAAGGAGATGAGATTTGTGATGAGGAACCTGATAGATGTTGATGATGTCTCCCCGGCAATGGCGCCAGAAATTCTTCTTGATTGCTTGTATCTGCGTTGGTATTTCCCCGAAGAGGAGAGGATCCCTCTGCATCATGTCATCTTGCTAAAGGCATGTTACTCCGTTTTTGTTAACTTAATACACTAGATGCATGCTGGATAATGGTCGATGTATGGAGTAATAGTAGTAGATGCAGGTAGGAGTTCGTCTACTTTTCACGGATGTGATGCCTATATTCATGATCATTGCCTTAGATACCGTCATAACTATGTGCTTTTCTACCAATTGCTCAACAGTAATTTGTTTACCCATCGTACGCTTTCTTCAACAGAGAAGCCTCTAGTGAAACCTATGGCCCCCGGGGCTATTCTCTATCATATTATTTTTAGATCTATAAAACCAAAAACCCAAAAATACATTGCTGCAATTTATTTACTTTTATTTAGTTTGCAACTTTATTTATCTTTTATACCTATCTCTATCAGATCTCATCCATGCAAATAACCGTGAAGGGATTGACAACCCCTTTATCGCGTTGGGTGCAAGTATTTGTTTATTTGTGTAGGTGCGATCATTGGGGTCTTGCGTGTACCTCCTAGTGGATTGATACCTTGGTTCTCAAACTGAGGGAAATACTTATCTCTACTTTGATTCATCACCCTTTCCTCTTCAAGGGAAAAACCAACGCTAGCTCAAGAAGTAGCAGGAAGAATTTCTGGCGCCGTTGCCTGGGAGGTTCTATATCAAGCCTACCATGTATCTATCATAAACTCTCATCTCTTGCATTACATTATTCGCCATTTGCCTCTCGTTTTCCTCTCCCCCACTTCTAAAACGTTTTCAGAAAAACACAAAAATATTTGCCTTTTTATTCGCCTTCTTTTCGTTCGTCTTTTCGTTTCCTTTTTGTTTGCTTATGTGCTAGATTGCTTGCTTCCCATCATGTCTGAACCTGGGGAGGTTATTGTTGAAAAAGCCAGTTATAATATTGAAAATTTTGATGAGTTTGCTAATGATGATCCTCTTGAAAAAGAACCTACTATCATGCACACTAAGAAACTCCATGTGGGTAGCGATAATGTTACTGGAAAAGGTGTTATTAACGATTTATTTACTTGTGCCGGTACGTTACCTATGCTAGGAGGGTCGATTCTTAACAAAACTAATAACCCTGTGGATGCCATATCTTTGCTTATAGTGAACTTGAAAGACAATTTGTTCACATGCATCCATGCATACAAAAGATCTTAGAGTTTTTCAATATTTATGATCCTTCCGTTAAGCGTGTCACCACTATATTTCTAGCTTATGAATTTGGGCATATCATGAAAGAAGCTAGTGAAAGTTTTGCTCATTAGAATATTAATGGTGTTGCCATTCTATAGAGGGTATCCTCTGTAATCAAGAAGAGATAAGTAGATTACAATCTCCATATTATGCCGATTACAACAAAAATCTAAGGAAAAGGGTTCCTCCGGATGTATTGATTGATAAGATTTCTGAAATCAATGACAATTTGCTATACAAAATATTGGTCTAGGACGTGTCCTTAAATAAAGACTTAGAGATTTCAATCAAAGGAACGTTTATAATGAAGAAATAGTTATCACATATAAGGGACCAAAGGAGGAACCTCCTCCTCCCAAACTTGATCTTGTAGATCCGTACCCTATTAAATTTAGTCCCTTTGATTATCTTTGCTTTCCACAAACAAATCTTGTCACTGAAAGGAGGGAGTATGAGATGAGCATGGATGGCCTCCCTCCCTTCTATTACAACACCTAGATCTATGAATTATGCCTAGCTAGGGGTGTAAAACAATAGCGCTTGTTGGGAGGCAACCCAATTTATTTTGTGATTTTTGTTATTGCTTCTGTTCTTGAATAAATATGCAATATTACTTCTGTAATAATTTAGTTTTAGTGTTTTAATTAGTGTTTGTGCCAAGTAAGACCTTTGGGATGTATTGGGTGATAGTTGATTTGATTTTGCTGAAAAGAACAAATTTTAACGCCCAGTAACATAATTCATCTGATCTGCTGGGATGTGATAAATTCTTGAATTTTTTACACAAGATTGATATAAAAATTGCCTATGTTGTCCTAATTTTTTAGAATTTTTTGAGTTACAGAAGTTTGGCTAAAGTCCAGATTACTACAGACTGTTCTGTTTTTGACAGATTCTGTTTTCATTGTGTTGTTTGCTTATTTTGATGAATCTATGGGTAGTATTAGGGGGTATGAACCATGGAGAAGTTAGAATACAGTAGATATAACACCAATATAAAATTGGAATGAGTTCACAACAGTACCTAAAAGTGGTTACTTGCTTTGTTTCACTAACGGATCTCACGAGTTTTCTGTTGAGTTTTGTGTTGTGAAGTTTTCAAGTTTTGAGTGAACTTTTGATGGACTATGGAATAAGGAGTGGCAAGAGCCTAAGTTTGGGGATTCCCAAGGCACCCCAAGGTAATATTTAAGGACAACCAATCATCTAAGCTTGGGGATGCCCCGGATGGCATCCCCTCTTTTGTCTTCAATCCATCGGTAAAATTACTTGAGGCTATATTTTTATTCACCACATGATATGTGTTTTGCTTGGAGCATCTTGTATTATATGAGTCTTTGCTTTTTAGTTTGACACAATCATCCTTGCTGTACACAACTTTTGAGAGGGACACACATTAGTCGTGAATTTATTAGAATTCTCTATGTGCTTCACTTATATCTTTTGAGCTCACTTATATATTTTTAGAGCATGACGATGGTTTTATTTTGTAGAAATATGAACTCTCATGCTTCACTTATATTATTTTGAGAGTCTTAAAAATAGTATGGAAATTTTCTTAGGTTATGAATTTGGTCCTAATATGATGGGTATTCAAGAGAGATACAATAAAAACTTCATGTAGATCATTGAATATTTGAGAAGTTTGATTCCTTGCAATTATTTTGAGATATAAAGATGGTGATATTAGAGTCATGCTAGTTGGTAATTGTGGGTTAATAAAAATACTTGTGTTAAGGTTTGTGATTCCCGAAGCATGCACGCATGGTCTCTCGTTATGCGATGAAGTTACATCATGATTTATTTTTGATTGTTTTCCTTATGAGTGGCGGTCGGGGACGAGCGATGGTCTTTTCCTACCAATCTATCCCCCTTGGAGCATGCATATTAGTACTTTGTTTCGAGGGCTAATAAATTTTTGCACTAAGTATGTGAGTTCTCTATGACTAATGTTGAGTCCATGGATTATACGCACTCTCACCCTTCCACCTTTGCTAGCCACTCTAGTACAACGCAACTTTCACCAGTGCATCAACCCACCAGATGCCTTCCTCAAAACAGCTACCATACCTACCTATTATGGCATTTTCATAGCCATTCCGTGATATATTGCCATGCAACTTCCACCTTTCCATTTATTATGACACGCGTCATCATTGTCATATTGCTTTGCATGATCATGTAGTTGGCATAGTGAAAATCCAACTATTCTCCGGTGGTTTCGGTAATTCAAAACAACATATAGGTCATTCAACTAATATTTATTCAAGATAAATATTTCAGGAAGTTCAATGAATGGCATGGCATGAACTAGAGATGTGGACCCCTCAAAATGCTAAGAACAAATATTGGTAAAAGCTCAAGACTCTCCATCTTTATTTTAGTGATCCAAGATCACATTGAGTCCATAGGAAAGCCAATACTATTAAAAGGGGATGAGGTGTTGCTTAATGGCTTGCTTGCTCAAATGCTTAGTGTTATTGCTCCAAAACCCTCAGCCACTTTCTCCATCCAAATATGTCAAAACCCTAAACTCCAACTCAGCCCCACCGATTCTTTCTACCCGGAGCCACCGTTTTCATATGACATAGCCACAGCCAGAAACGCTAATAGTTCGTTCACACCGATATGGATCTCGGTCTCACCGAGATGGCCTTGCCAACTCTTTGTTGCGTGTTGCAATTATTCCAGTCTCACTGAAATAGCAATTGGTCTCACCGAGATGGCTTGACCAACTCTCTATTGCCTTATTGCTTCACTTCGGTCTCACCGAGTTGATGCAATCGGTGCCATCGGGATGCGGTTTGCCCTAAGCCCTAGCACATCGGTCCCACTGAGTTGTTCCAGTCAGTCCCACCAAGATCCCTAGCGTTCACATTTTTTGAACTAATCGGTGCCACCGAGTTTAACCATTCGGTCCCACCGAGATGAGTCAAATGTGTCTAACGGTTGGATTTTGTGTGGAGGCTATATATACCCCTCCACCCCCTTCTCCATTTGCGAGAGAGCCATCTGAACATGCCTACACTTCCAGCATACATTTTCTAAGAGAGAACCACCTACTCATGTGTTGAGATCAAGAGAATCCATTCCTACCACTTGAACCTTGATTTCTAGCCTTCCCCAAGTTGCTTTCCACTCAAATCACTCTTCCACCATAGCCAAATCTGAGAGAGAGAGAGAGAGTTGAGTGTTGGGGAGACTATCATTTGAAGCACAAGAGCAAAGAGTTCATCATCAACACACCATCTATTACCTTTTGGAGAGTGGTGTCTCCTAGATTGGTTAGGTGTTGCTTGGGAGCCTCAGTCAAGATGTGGAGTTGAACTAAGAAGTTTGTAAGGGCAAGCAGATCGCCTACTTCATGAAGATCTACCCGAGTGAGGAAAGTCCTTCGGGGATGATGGCCTTGGTGGGACAGATAAGGTTGCTTCTTCATGGGCCCTTCGTGGGTGGAGCCCTCCGTGGACTCGCGCAACCGTTACCCTTCGTGGGTTGAAGTCTCCATCAACGTGGACGTATGATAGCACCACCTATCAGAACCACGCCAAAAATCTCCGTGTCGCCATTACGTTTGCCTTCTCCAAACCCTTCCCTTTATCTTCATATGCAATGTTTTACTTTCTGCTGCTATACTCTTATTGTTGCATGTGTAGGTTGATTTCTTGACTTGTGCTAATTGGTAAAATCTGCCCACAACAAAAATTGGGAAAATCATAGATTTTTATTTGGTTGAGTAGTCTAATCACCCCCCTCTAGACATTCAATCCTACAAGTGGTATCAGAGCTTTTGTATCTATTTGCCTTTATTTCCATAGCTTTGGTGATCATGGCCTTGGTTTCATAACCGAGGAGAGTATGGCGCCTAGCGAGGGAAATTATCACCATAGAGGTCCTTACTTTGATGGTACTAATTTTACTAATTGGAAGCATAAGATGAAAATGCATATTCTCGGTCATAACCCCGCCATTTGGGCTGTTGTGCATATTGGCGTGCAAGGTGATTTCTTCGCGGATGGAAAAGAACCGGATCGTGAAGCAACAACAGAAGAAATGAAAATGTTGCAATATAATGCTCAAGCTTGCGATATTCTCTTACATGGATTGTGCCCCGAAGAATCCAACAAAATCATGCGCCTTGAGAATGCAAAGGAAATTTGGGATACTTTGGTTGATATGCATGAAGGTACCGAGTCCGTCAAGGATTCCAAGTTGGATGTGCTTCAAAGTCAACTTGACAAGTTCAAGATGAAGGATGGTGAAGGAGTCGTTGAAATGTACTCTAGGCTTGCTCTCATCACAAATGAGATTGCCGGCTTAGGAAGTGAAGAGATGACCGACAAGTTCATCATCAAGAAGATCCCAAGAGCCTTGGATGGAAAGTACGATACCGTGCGCACATTGATCCAAATGATGCCCAATTACAAAGATCTCAAGCCCACGGAAGTCATTGGTAGAATTGTTGCTTACAAAGCTTCAAGTGATGCTCCTACAACATCAAGTGAGAAGCAAGTCTCCAATGAAGAATTGAGCTTAATGGTGAAGAACTTCAACAAGCTCTACAAGAATAGAAGCAAAGAGAGAAGCTCCAAGTCAAGATCCTACAATTTCAAAAGATTTTCTAGTCGTGATCGTAATTGCTACAATTGTGGAAGACCCGGACACTACTCCAATGAGTGTATGGCTGCCTACAAGAAAATAGAAGACTCACCAAAAAGGAGGAGTAGAAGAGATGAATCATCGCCAAAAGAGAGGAGTAGAGATGATCGTTATGAACGAAGACCCTCTCATAGAAGCAAGGATTCAGAAAGGTAGGACAAGTCATCAAAGAGCTACACAATACGAAGACATCAAGCTCACGTTGGTGAATGGGTATCCGGTTCCGACTCCGACAACTACTCCGGGAGAAGCTATCACTCTGACTCCGACTATACTCAAGATGAAGGTGTTGTCGGTCTTGCACTTGTGTCATCCAACTCCTATGACATATTTGACTCACCAAATGAAGGAATTGGAAGATGGTTCATGGCTAAAGGCCCTAAGGTATCACACCCCGAGTATGTTGATTTTAATAGTGATGAAGATGATTTGCTAGGTGATGATGATTTACTTGTTGAAAACACTAGTGATGAAAACTATGATGAACTTGCTAGTAATCATGCTAATGAAGATGAAACAAATGACAATGATAAGAAGGAGATTGAGCGTCTAACTAAAGAACTAAACACTCTTAAGTTAGCTCATGAAACAACTCTAGAGGATCATAGAGAGCTCTTAAGGACTCATGAGAAGCTACGCTTTGAGAAGCTAAATTTAGAGCACAAGCATGAGTTTCTAAAAGCTATCAATGATGATCTTCGAAAGAAGATTTCTTCTTATCTTGCCAAACATCTCCTCTTGTCTACCTATATGCCACAAGTAAAATCTAGCAACAAGAGCAAGAAAGATTCTTCATCTAGTAGTAACAATAACCATGTTTTTCATGGGTGGACACAATCACCTATGGGGCCACATGCCCCTTGTGGTTCGGCAGAGGGGAGATCACGTTGCACAAAGAGCGGAGGCCATGAAGCATCACAACAACGAGACTCTGGTCGTTTTCACCCAAGTTTGGGCCGCTGAGAAGCGTAAAACCCTACTCTTACTTTGGTGGATTGGATAGAGGAACACGATGACACGCAGCGCTAAAACCCGGCAAGATGGCCATGGGGAGAGCTGCAACGCGAGTACAAGTGTGAGAAGATCCGAATCCCTCTCTAGGTTGCCTTGGACCTCCTTTTATAGCTCAAGGGGTAACCAGAGTGGCAAAACAGACATTATCATGTGATTAGATAGCCAACAATGCTATCATACCTAACTTTGGCACTTAGGACAAAATGCCATAAATGCATCCTTTGGTGGCGTGCGGGGATGCATTCCTGGCAAGCTTATATCGCGGCTTAGCCAGCTTCTTCTTACCATCATGACACGCCCCTGGACGAGTGTCAATCGGGCACGATCTGCCTTCTAGCAAACCGCAACGTGCTTAGTGAGAGTCACTTAGTCACCTAGGGGGCTCGACACTGCATCGATAAGTGACTGGCGTCGTGGTGCGGTGGTAATTGGCCTATGCCTACCAGGGGCAGGGCTTGCCGGGCCTTCTTGGAGAGGTGCACGCTTTGGTCTCCGGCCGTCCCGGAGACGCGGCTCACACGACTTGATCCTGTTCTTATCTAATGCATCAACCTTGCCGGCCTCGCCTGGCCAACAAAGGACACTTCTCTTAGAATCTTTGTCTTGTATGTTGGCTTGGTCTTCTTGATGCGCTCCTTGATCTCACGAAGAGCGGCTTCTCTGGCTTGACTTTGCGTTATACGTTGGTGCCGGATGTATGAACGTCAGTACACTCGTGCACGAGCTCGGTCGGCAAACGCGAATGTTTGTTGCACTGACAGTAGCCCCCGGGCCTGGCCCACACGTGCCGTTAGGCATCATTGGGGTAGACCCTAACAATGTGCAGGCGGACATCCTGGCGAAGACGCGACCGGATCCAGGTTCCTGAGATCTTCTTTGCTTCTTCATTAACCTGAAATAGAGTCAGTTCCCGGATTCCCCGTGAGTCGTGCTGAACGACGTGGGGCTACCCATGTAATGGTCCGTGGGCCGCCCATGTTCACAGGGAGTTGATTGTAGTGCCTGCGTTGTTCGGGGAGGTAACTGCCATTTTACTCATCCCACTACCCCTGTCGTTTTCGCCATGCACGCTGCATGCATTGCGCAGGGTTTGTGGCGGAAACGTAGGGCGCGGGAATGAGTGCCATGGCAGAAAGCTCGGCACCATGGATAGGCATAGGAGGGCGGTCGATGATTCTGGACATCGCCAGTGAGGCAGACGGACTGGATTGGTGGAGCAGGGCAGTTGCCATGGGGTAGTGGGGAGCCAGTCCCTGCCACGCTCCACTATAAAAAGGGAGCGTAGAGGTGGACAAAAAGGGCTCACCCATGCATCTCTTTCTTCTTCTTGTGCCCCTCTTCCACCATGGTGAGGGGAGAGGGCGCGGCCGAGCTTCGGCGGCGGCCACAAGGGCTTCCTCTCGGCATCGTGTCCCTGCCCCGGCAGGGGACGTGGGGGCATGATCCAGTGTGCAAGGTGGAGCCGCAGGATGTGGCCGTGGCCGGCGTGTAGCTCGGGGTCGGGGAGGACGCAACAGCGGCTCGGCTACTCCTCCTCCAGCCGCTCCAGTGCCAATGGAAGGCCATGTTGGAGATACGGCGCTGGAGTTCATTGTTAGGCTCCACGAACCCCCGCACAGCCTCCTTCGACTTCCCACCCCTTTTTCAAGGGTAATGGAGGTTGAACAGCCGTACGAGTTGAAGTAGCAAATGAGGGGTTGCTGTAATGGAAACATGCTAGTGGATGTTGAGTTCCCTGCACCTCATGTGATGCTTCTCCGTCGCGGCTGGAAAACCTTCACACGTGCCCACAGCTTGGCGGAGGGGCACGTCCTCCATTTTAAGTTAATGGAGGCATATCTGCTCTCCACCAAGGTCTTTGGGCGTTCAGGTGCTTGCTTAGGGTGCTGCGCGGAGAGCTCGACTTACGACGGAAGCTCCTTCTCGAGCGATACTGACGAAGAGGACACTGACGGCGAAGACGACGCCGCCGAACGGGAGGACGGTGGCTCACACTCCAGCTGAGCGCCAGTCGCACTGTCACCGTCAGCGAGGCGTTGGCGGCACCATCATCTGCACTTGGTCTTCTCCCCGGCAGAGCGATTTGCTGGGGCGCTGGGTGTGGATGTCTCCGCCTCTTCCAGCTGGACCCCGACATGCTTCCTCATGGACTCTGACTCCGTCTTCCCTGCCGATGCCCCTCCTACCGTGTTCCTCTAGTCCTAGAGGTGGTGACCAGGGCATTGCCTAGCCGCTCCTTCCGTCCGTCGTCTTCACCCTCCCTGCCGTGGCGTCGCCCTCCCGATCTTGTCAGGCTGCATCCCGCAGGCCCCGACGGGGTCAGGCTGGGCTTCTGCCCAGGCGCCCCTTTTGCCCTCTTCACCTCCCACTAGAGCTCCAAGGAGGAGAAGGACAAGAAAGGAATTACGGGGCACTTGTATTTTTTCAAATTAATAGATGTAGGTATCTGCCAAACATTTCTTAAATTATGTAATCTTCCATCCATCACTACAAAAAATACACTTCCGTGATGGTATGTGTTTGTCATAGTAGGTCACGTTTTCTGTCATGCATGTACATCCATGACGATTTTATGACAGAATCAAGATAGTCATACCTGTGCTGGCGTAGAAGTGTTCCATGACACTACCAAAATTATCATCACGGAAGTGTCCACTTCCATGACGATAAATGGCGTGTCATGGAAGTGCTTCCGTCAAGGGTTGCCGACACGTGGCATCCACCGTAACGGGTCGCCGTTAAGCTATCGGGTCCGGTTTTGGATCCGATAACCCGTTAGCAGCCCGGACCAATGAGGATTTTCCACGTGTAAAATTCTCATTAGCCGGAGGAAACACGTGTTGGCTCACCGTTGGGACAGATGTCATCCATTCATTGGACAGGAGGCGCCTATGATACATCGACACGTGGCACGGCCCAACAAAGGCCCATTCCAATGAAAAGGCTGGCCCGTTTGACTTGGTCAAAAGGTAATGGGCCGGCCCACGGAAAGCCTGTTTGTATATAGCCCATTTACGGCCTGCTAACTCACGGCCCGTTACGGCCTATCGGAATTAAGCCCAGTAGCTTCATCTAGGCCATCCAATATGATTCCAACCCATTGTAACTTCCGGCCCATGTATGGCCCATGATGTCTTTCGGCCCATACGAGGCCATTTGTAACTCTTGGCCCATTAACGGCCCGTGGTGAATCTCGCCCGCAATGAACAGTGTACCGCTTTATACCCATTAACGACCAATTATTCCATTGGGCCGTTTCCAACCCGTGTTATCGTTTGGCCTTCTCAGGGCCCATTTATTCTTGGGCTCATTTCCAGCATTCGGTTACTTACGGCCATTACTGGCCTTTTCTGCTTGTGGGCCAAATTCAGCCCGTGGTTACAATCGGCCCGTTAGTCCGTTGGGCCGTTTTCATAGCGTCATCAAATATGGCCGATTAACGATGGCCCGTTATGGTCGGCCCATGAATGGACGATTCCAAATCTAGCCCATTTACGACCCATAATGCGGTCTGTTATTGGCCCATGTTTGGCCGATCGATCATACTGCCCGTAGAAGGGCCATTGATGCCACGGCCCGTAGAAGGCCCATTGTTTCTACGACCCTTAGAAGGCCCATTGTTTCTACGGCCCGTAGGAGGCCCATGCTAACTACAGTAAATATGTAGCCCATGGTTATTGTGGCCTAGTTTTAAAAAATAGTTTATTGCGGCCACTAGCAAACCGCGAAAAAAGAACTGCGCTGACTACAAGCAAACAAATAAACAAGACAACAAGGAAATAAATAAGCAAGCAACTTACGATAGGCTATCACGACTATTACACATATTACATCCACTGGGCATCAAAGTTCGCCACCAGTGCAAATATAGGGAACAAAGCTGCATATCATGTACACTGGTTGTCAAAGTTGGTGACCAGTGCAAATAAACGCCGCAGCAAAACAAGTCCAGAACTGAAACTACTTCAGAAGAGGTCAAGAAACAATATCCTGGGTACCCATAATGCTGGCAAGATGCTTAGCAAGCTTATTAACTTTCTCTTGTTGGGCGCTTAAATCCTCCAGCGCTTGCTGTTGCACCAGAAAGTATGCATCTGAATCCTTCAGCTTCCTGTCGCAGCATATCTGATCGATGTCTTTCAACTTGAAGTTGATACTCAAGAAGATGAGATGATTCAGGCAGCAAGTTCAAAGAGCTTGTTCTAGCAGTAGTGGCCAGTAAATTGAACACTACATCAAGACAAGACTTTTGGGTTCTCTCACTGTCGTCAAGATAGTTTTTATCAGCTTTCTTGGAGACCAACAGGGATGTCTCACTATCTTGAACCTTATCTGCATTACTTCCTTTACCATTGCATAACGGGGTACTGTTCTCCAATATTTTGTCCGCATTCTAAAAGAGAAACAAGCAGACACATCACAGGTTTACCATGTTGTACATGAAACTCATTTTGGTAAATCACTTCAGTAGTAAAGTGGACAGGATAACAACATGAAACAAACATATATCTATGTACCATGGTCACTTTATGGTCTATATCATTCTAGTTTTTGTTGCCAAATCAAGATAGAGACACAGTTCATATAATATTTGTTCAAGACAAAGTAGAATAGACAAAATATAAGTGTGGGAAACTACAGAGCAATAGCAACACTTGTAATGTGCATGACATGAGAACATAACTGTTTATTCAATTGAAACTGAAATCAACATAGAGAAAGTTACAACAGCAAACCAGTTAAAGAAACAGGTTTAAAACATACCTGTTGCGCCATTGGAGTTTCAATTCCATCCTTCAAATTTGAAAATAGTTGGTATGAGTAAATACAGTGATGCAAGAGCAAAGGAGATGAACCATATCTACAGAACCTGACCTGAGAACAATTCTTCTTTTGCTTTAAGCATTGAGTTGGGATTCAGAGGGTGGTCCTTGTGCTTTGGGCACTGCAGTTCACTTACTAACTGCTCGTGTTTGGGTGCTCTGTGGTGGAGACGGTGCTGTGTTAACTGGAACTGGGTTACCATCTGCTGGGGTTGGGGTTAGAAGGGGTGTAGCTGGTTCTCTGTCCAACTGGGTAGGGGTACAATCTGCGAGAGTCTGGGTTATGTGTGGTGGCGCTGGTTCTTGGGCAAGTACAATCGTGGTTCTATCTGCATCAACTGGTAGCACTATCTTTTCTGAAGACCATGTTGTTACTCCCTTATATACTGCCATCACCCTCTCCAATTCAAATGGCGGATAAACAAGAAAAGTAATTCAATGTACATACATTGTATGATAGACAGGTGCAATGGATAGTGGGGAATAAAAGAGCGCATGAAATAATTCACATTTATGTTGTCTAACCAAACTGGATAGCATGACACAATTTCACATATATGATGGCTAACTAAACAGGACAGCATGACACAATTTCACATATATGATGGCTAACTAAAAAAGATGGAAAACATAGTTCAAAATATGATGACTATGTAAACAGGATGAGATGATATAACTATATAATGTGTTTATTAAATAGGTTGGCATGCCATAATTCACATACATGCCGCCTATGGAAACATGATAGCATGATATAATTGACAGATAGAATGACATAATTCAAAATATGATGACTGTAAACACTAAACATGATGAGATGATATAACTATATGATGTCTTTATTAAATGGGTTGCCATGCCATAATTCAGATAGATGCTGTGTATGTAAACATGATGGCATGATATAATTCAAATATATGATTTATATAGTAAGCAAGTAAGCAGATGGCAATCCATATATGATGTAAAAACTAAGCAATGCAAGACAACATGCATGACATGAGTAATATAACCCTGCCGAGTTTGAGCATAGACCCCAGGGGGGAAATAAGACTGGTCATCAGTCTCTGAATCCTCCTCTGAGGAGCTCTCTGTAACCAGCAAGATGTCTACTTTAGCAGGTAGCATTGTCTGCTCTGAATACCTTGTTTTCACTCCAGATACTTCCATCACCGCTTCAAATGGCTGATGCACAGGAAGAGTAGTTGAATATACAAACATTGTCGACAAATGGAACACGTAATACAAAAAAATGATAGCATGATATAATTCACATACATGATGATTGGCTAAATAGCATGGCATTGCATAATTCACATATTTAATGCCTTGCAACAAGATAGCATTGCATAATTCACGTATATAATGTCTTGCAACAAGATGGCAATGCATAATTCACATTTATGGTAATTAGACACTAAACAGGTGGCATTCACACAAAGCATGTCTAAACTAATCAAATGACATAGCAATGCAAGGCACCATATGCATGATATGAGCAACATAACCCTGCCAAGTTAGAGCATACATCTCAGGGGGGATATGACTGGTCATCTGTCTCTGAATCCTCCTCTGAGGAGATATCCATAACCAGCGAGATAGGCGCTTCGTCAGATAGCATAGTCTGCTCTGAAGACCTTGTTTTCACTCCAGAATTTCCCATCACCGTGTCAAATGGCTGATGCACACGAAGAGTAGTTGAATATACTAACATTGTTGACAAATGTAATACGTAATGAAAAAAAGGATGGCCTAATATAATTCACATATAAGATGACTGGCTAAGCAGGATGACATTGCAAAATTCACATATATGATGCCTGGCTAAACAAGATGGCGTTGCATAATTCACATATACGTTGAAGAAACTAAACAGATGGCATTCACACAAAGCATGTCTAAACTAAGCAGATGACATATTTGATGTATAAAGTAAGCAATGCAAGGCACCATATGCATGATATAACCAACATCAGCATGCCAAGTTAGAGCGAAGACCTCAGGGGGGTAAATAGGAGTGGTCTTCTCCTTCTGAACCCCCCTCACAACAATTATCTTCCTCTCGATTACAATCCAAAATGGATGGAGGGGGGCTGCCTTTGCGCCTACCATGGAGCGACGTGTCTATGAAATTTATTGCCACGCAAGGCTCGTCTCTTTTGCTCTACATGTTCAGTTCCATTGTGTACAATAACTGACATGCATAGGACTAAAACATAGTGAGATTATGTAAGGAGTGCATGCAGAAATCTAGAGTGATGGTAGCAACCTGTGGATAGACCCAAAACCAATGATAGTAGGCAGATAATGGCTTTAGTTAAAAAATGCAGATAATGGCTTCTTTACTATTTGTTTGCCACCCAACATGAAACTCATAGTAGACACCAGAGATTAACCAGATAGTAGATAGATACTATTGATTGCGGCCCCGATATGTACCCCACAACCATTTAAAAACTCAAGTTTGACCATTAGTTTGGAGCTGACTCAGAGTCTAATCGGTGAACAGGACGATAAAGTAGCATGTAATATTAAGTGATACATAACGTAAGCAGACACAAAAGAGTGAGGCCTCTCTTGCGGACCCATGTAGTCCTCGAGGTCATCGCTTGGTTGTCATGGCTGCCGGCGGCGGGGAAGAAGATCTGAGGCGGTGAAAGACAGTCTGGAGGCCGGATCCCTGCTGTGCTGGACCCTTCTGTCATTGGAGCAGCTGAGATGGGGTGGACGACGGCGCAACAGGAGCGGGACAAACCACACAAGGTTTTCTTTGACAACTATCTGTAAGAGAATTCTGTAAGGGCTCGTTTGAATTGGAGGATTCTAACAACGCAGGGATAGGAAATACATAGTAATAGGATAGGAATGCACGTGCAAAATAGAGAATTAAAAAACACAGGATTTCTGCCACTCTAGGTGTTTGGTTCACAAGAATTGGAGGATCACAGGATGCACAGGAGCATGGTGAGATGAAGTCAAACCACAAGAAAATGTACGGTTATAATGCTAATATGCTACTATCTCTTATTCTTGTGCTTCATGAATAGGAATTTGAAAAGGAGGACAAGTGGATATTAAAATTCCTACGGTTTTTCTTTCAAGGAGACACTAAAGGAACAAATCCTATAGTTTTTGTTTGCTTCATTCCTTTGAACCAAATGCATGAATAGTAGTACCATAGGAAACTTTCCAATTCCTATGTTTTTCCTTCACTTTTCCTTTCAAGCACTGGCGATTCTAGTAGGTAGGCTTGAGCAAGGAAAATCCTACACTCAAAAAATGTTTTTGTGCTACTTCTACTACTTTGGACCCAGGCCACTGCCCTACTAGCTCAACTCCCAGGCCCATCGACAAATGCACAGCTCAAACGCGCAGAGATAAATAATGACGGCGTTCAAGAGAGTCCATCACGGATAGCTAAGTTTCCTGGTACCTCACTGCTTGTCATATAGTAGGAGAAATTAATCGTATTTCACGTTACTACGTGTGCTCAGTGGACAATATATAACATGTAGAGTAAAAAAGAGATGCAACAAGTGTACAACCTCTTTGGCGAAGCCATGTCGATCGCAGCGTGATTGGGTTGGTCGGTGAGGATGCTCGGCTGAATTGGCTGTCTGAGGAGGGGAAGAAGATCTTAGGCGTCTGGAGATGGAGCCCGGGGTACTGCTCCGCTGTGATGGAGAGTTTTGTCGTTGGAGCAGCTCCGGTGAGTTGTACGATGCCGAGGCTGAAGCAGGACAAGACAGACAGCGTTAGCCTGAGTGGAATTCTAATAGCATCTCCAATAGATGACGTAAAATACATAACCACAAAGTGCTAGATGTAAAATACATCAGCCGCTCATCTCTGAACTTAACTGTCGAAACTGAATTTAACTGTCGAAACTAAACTTAACTGTCGAAACTGAATTTTGTTGTCGAAACTGAATTTTACTATCGAAACTGAACGCGCTAGTGGCAGAAAAGCAGTAGCAGCAGCAGTGCCCGGAGCAGCAGCGCGTGCGAGAGCCGGGGCGGTTGGTCGTGTAAATCGGAGCAGCACCGCAAGCAAGAGCAAGAGTGAGAGCAGCAGCGCGAGCGCGAGCAAGAGTAAGAGCAGACCAGGCAAGGGACCGAGAGCAAGAGTAGAGCAGCAGCGCGAGCGAGAGCTAAAGTAGCAGCAGCTCCTACTGATGTGGACGTTGCCGCCGAGGGAGCGACGCCGTGGAGGAAGTGGCCGGCGACGCCGCCGTGGATGGAGTCGCGCCATGTCGGCTCGGGACCAAGCGCCGGCAGCACCATGAGATCGAATCAAGAAGAAAATGCGGCGATTAGTGTAGAACCTCTTTGGTGGCGCCGATTAGGCCTCAGCTTCATCCGAGGAAACGATGATGATGCTGCTCTTCCGATGGTGCAGGTGAAGACGGCGGTGTGTGAATGGAGGTGGCGCGAAAGATGAGGGGAACATCGGGGCAGCTCCTTGCAGGTGGAGGACGGGTGGCTGAACCGGCGGGACGATGAGATCGAAGACGGATCCTCATCCGCTACGGTGGACGAGGGACATCGAGGTGTTGCTGTGGACGATGTCGTCGGGGAAGAGGCTCCGGCTGGGTGGCGGACGGAGGAGGGTGTGGGGCTTCGCGGGTTTTTGCGGCCTCGGTGTACGAATGGGTGGGCGGATGGGATGGGAGTGGGGAACCATGGCTTAGGGACGCGCTTGTCCTAAATGTGGGGTAAGTTACAAAAGTACCCCCACCGATTTGAGCTAGGCGGTTCTTTCGGTTCAGGGGTATCACGGGCATTTCGTGTGTCGGGATTTCGCAGGACGTGGGAGTTTTCGCGCGCGTTGTAATTTTGGGATAGCAAGGCGCGGGTTGAGATGGAGGGAGTTTTCGGAGCACAAGGAGTCAAAGATATATCTTAAATACTTCGGGGTAACAAGGTGCGGGTTGAAATTTCCGGACAAGACTAACGTGTACTGTACCAAATCAATTCGCACTTCCGTCGACGAAAAAACAGAAAGAAATCAATTCGCACCACACAAGAGAGTCTAGTCCCGTGTACTGTAGCAAATCAATTCCTACTACAAATGCCATTCAAAACTTTGAATTCATGTTAAGTTCAATTAAAATATTTCGTTATGTGTATAATGCATGCAACCTCCTACTCAAATGAACGTTTTAGTGCATTCCAAACGTATATACTACCGCTTCAATATGAACTAAATTTGAATTCATTTCTCTATTTGAATGAGATCTACAATCATGATTGTTGTGAAGTCAAACCATTTGAATTAGTTTCTCTATTTTAATAAGATCTACAATTATCATTATTGTCAAGTTAAACCATCGTTTGTGTATTATCTTCACAGCACACCACATGATTACCGTCGAGTTAGATATGAACTATGTGTACTATATGAACTCGAACTCGGTGATTTGAATCCACTTTACGTTGATTTCAAATGACAGTACATTTCAAGCTCTAGCTCCTAAGATCTTCTTAATCTAAACCATGTCTCATATGTATAATTTGTTTATCACATAATGTATGGTGCCCCGCCCCCTACTCCTACAAGTATTTAGATGTGAGTTGCAAACGCCACACATTACCACAAATTCAAATAAAATGTGATATTGTTCGATATGTAGTATGGTTTAGATTGTTCGATATTTAGTTGTGAGCTACAAACGCCACACATTATCACAAATTCAAATAAAATGTGAGATTGTTCGATGTATAGTATGGTTTAGACTGTTCGATATTTAGTTGTGAGTTGCAAACACCATGCATTATCACATTATGGTATAACATGTGCAAAACCACAGCAATCGTATCACCGCTATATTCATGCATGCATATGTTTATAACACTATGATCTCCTATTCAAATATATGAATCCACTTTCATATCAAATTATGATCTTTGTTAGTCTCTTACACCCACACAATCCTATAACCTTTGTAGCTAGCACTAACTTTCTCTCGTGCATGCACACGCCCTCCTCGCCCTCCCCCTCCCTCAGCATTCTATCCATCGCGCACATTCATTTTTTTCTTTAGGTCGTTCTCCCACAGTCTCCACAACTCCATTCCGACACACACCGATCGATAAACCTCTCCAACGATGTCTGCCTACAACATACACACGCACCTTCCATATCCTCCTTTTTGTGTCCCTGCCTCGTGTCTCTCATACGATCCCACACACGTGTAAACTCTCGCCCCTCTTTTCAACGATCTCACAATCGCACACTCCTCCCCCTATCTAGCTAGTAGCTAGGCCTCTTGCACCACCTCCTAGCTCCATTCTCTCTGTCTATCCGTCTCGCTGGGCCTTATTTGCCTCTAACAAATGGATGTACACCTACCGATCTCCCGCTATACATATAGCTAGCTAGGTCGTTATAACTCATTTTTTCCCACGCGTCGATCGATCTACCTCATTAGTTATGTCTCTTCCTTCCTCCGACAAACAACAATTGATCTACTGATCTAGTTAGGTTTTCTTACCAAACACATGGTTCCCCTTCATCATCCATCCATGCATCCCGACACATCTATCACGCACACACACACACACACAGAAACACATCCCCACTCTTATTGATAATATTGCAGTTCTACCCTCAGTTTGTCTAGTAGGCCTCTCCCACCATCTTCGAGAAGCAACTCCATCACCCATCTAGCACTCTACCCCTCTCCCTCCCTCTCTCTCTCTCTCTATCTCTCTCTCTCTCTGTCCCAACCTATTTCCCGTCCTTCACTTATGTATGGATGTCGACCGATCTCCCTCAATACATAGCTGGGTCTCACCTTCTCAACACATATACGAGTCGTTCTACCTCTCTAGTTAGGTCTCTGCCTCCCCCTCCCCCCACTCACACACACACCCCGATACATTGAGTGCTCTAGTCATGTCTCCGTGCCACATACAAACTTGCCCTGTGCCCTCTGAAGTTCCAGTAGGTCAGTCGCCCTATATCTTTGACTTGCACACACAATTTCGATGCCTCTCTTCATCGATCTCGCACCCACCCACTTGATCCTCTCTTCGACTCTATCGATATCTATGACCCCTCCCTCTCTTCTCGTGGATCGCCCCCTCTATATATGATATAGATAGGCCTCTATTTCACACACATTGCATTTGTCAAATTTTTGTTTGAGATATCATCGACACATATTCCCACAAATACATTCACGAAATCACACCCCCGCCCCAACAAAAAACACTCATGAACGCACACGCCATTTGTCTAGGTTTGTATCTCTCTCACACACACCCACATAGGTGGGGGACGTGCACGAAGAGAAGAGGTGCACGGACGGTGCACATACTCCCGTCTCTTTCCCAACCACACCTGCACGGGTACATGGTGGAGCACATTTCTGTATGAAAAGGCAACCCACATGGTAATTTGACACGTGTACTAGTTGTCGACTTGATGGAGGATCTTCTACCATGGGTGAACAAACAAACTGCGACTTGACGCGTTATGTTAAAAAAGAGGCAAACCATGTGGGGCCTACCTTAGAGGCAAGGCTCTATACACTGGAGATGCTTCGTACGTATTACTTTTGATGTGTCGCGTCAAATCGCAGAACGAGGAGAAGCTTGCTTAGTACACCGTCTCCCCCACCCACGGGCGCGGTGGCTCGCAGGATGAGGTGAAGCTTGTTTACTACGCCTTACGCCCGCTCCCTCGCCCACGCGCGTGGTGGCTCGCAGGATGAGGAGAAAATTTTACTACTCCCTCCATTTACTCCTCGTCCCTACCTTGGTTAGAGAGATTATCATATTGTTTGAAATATATGTCCTTTAGTAGTTTTCAATATGAAAAACTAGTACATACTCAAAACACTGATGTATATAGACGTATTTTAGAGTGTAGATTCACCCATTTTGCTCCGTATGTACTCCCTCCGTCCGGTGAAGAGTGTACATCTAGCTTCAAAATTTGTCCACCAAAGAGTGTACTTCTATCTTCCCAATGCACTTTAAAGTGGGAAAAATACTTCTCTCTCATCACACGGTAATCAAGACTAACAGCAATCTATACATGGTCTTCTTAATTTCTACATGCACTTAGCTCATTGGGGGTTGGGTAATTAAAGAGGAGAGAGATGATGGCTTGCACCTTTCCAATGCATTTTTTACTCAACTTCATAATTCGCCCTATATCTTTGACTTCTACACACACAATTTCGATGGCTCTCTTCATCGATCCCACACCCACCCACTTGATCCTCTCTTCGACTCTATCGATATCTATGACCTCTCCCTCTCTTCTCGTGGATGGCCCCCTCTATATATGATATAGATAGGCCTCTATTTCACACACATTGCATGTGTCAAAATTTTGTTTGAGATATCGACACATATTCCCACAAATACTTTCACGAAATCACCCCCAACAAAAAACACTCACGAATGCACACGCCATTTGTCTAGCTTTTTATCTCTCTCACACACACCCACGTAGGTGGGGGACGTGCACGAAGAGAAGAGGTGGACGCACGGTGCACGTACTCCCGTCTCTTTCCCAAGCACACCCGCGCGGGTACACGGTGGAGCTCATTTCTGTACGAAAAGGCAGCCCACGTGGTAATTTGACACATGTACTGGTTGTCCACTTGATGGAGGATCGTGTACCACGGGTGCACAAACAAATTGCGACTTGACGCGTTATGTTAAAAAAGAGGCAAACCATGTGGGGCCTACCTTAGAGGCAACGCTCTATACACTAGAGATGCTCTGTACGTATTACTTTTGATGTGTCCCGTCAACTCGTAGAACGAGGAGAAGCTTGCTTAGTACACACCGTCTCCCCCGCCCACGGGTGCGGTGGCTCACAGAGTCGCAGGACGAGGAGAAGCTTGCTTACTACGCCTACGCCCGATCCCTCGCCCACGCACACGGTGGCTCGCAGGATGAGGAGAAAATTTTACTACTCCCTCCATTACTCCTCGTCCCTACCTTGGTTAGAGAGATTATCATATTGTTAGAAATATATGTCTTTTAGTTATTTTCAATATGAACTACTAGTACATACTCCAAACACTGATGTATATAGACGTATTTTAGAGTGTAGATTCACTCATTTTGCTCCGTATGTAGTCCATATGGAAACGGACGTAATAGTATGCACTCTCCCTCGCCCCTCGACCCTCGCTCGACCCTCACCCACGTGGTGGACGTGCAGCAATTCATTCGGTCTCAGATAGCCAGAACGATATATACTGCAGTACCATTATTGCTCGACTTGTCGAAGAGGCGAAGAGCCAAGCGTAAGGTTAATATTTTGGAGATGCCAAGCGCAAGGTTTATAGGAGAATGAGTAGTAGTAGTACTAGTAGTACGTACTAGTGGTACGTATTGTACGAGGAAGAACGCAACAAGATGTCTGTTTTGCGTGACAATCTCTTCTTATAGGACGTGCTAGACCTAGTGGACCTCATTGTTGCAATGGGATTACTCCCTATCATAGATGGCACGATTCAGAGTGGTGGGCAGCGGGCATAATTCGGAGCTGCTTAGCCTTAAACTCCATGAAGAAGTCCCATCAAAAGGAATAGCCATCCTCTACACGTGCTCCTATGTAAAATGAGTAAATGAGACAAAAAGAGAAAGAGACAAAGTAAAAAATCACCAGCCTTAGATCCAGCCCTATTGTATCAGTGAATGATATTTCTATGTCGTGATTGACATGGCTATATTATTAACCATGCTATAGAGGAAGAAGCGGTTTTTTATTTATCCACGGAGGTAGCAGCGGATGGATATTCAACGTGGAGTGAAATGATGGCTGCTTCCTCGGTCAAACATAGAGAAAGGTGGGCCTCATGATTTCACGGCTTATTAGTCATTATTACTGCCTATACTCTTTGCCCATATATAATAACCGCGTGGTAGTACAGTAGTGGGCTATACTTTTAATAACCATGCTCGAAGAGAAGAGGTGCACGCACCCACGCACGTAGTGTACTAGTAGCACTCTTTGTGTCTTTTGCGTCTTCCCCAACCACACACGTGACACGGTGGAGCTCATTTCTGTAAGATGATGCAGCCCACGTGATAATTTGACGCGTCTAGTAGTAGTTACTCACTTATAAATAATGGAGGGTCGAGAACCACGCATGAACGGTGCCGCGTCATTTATAAATAAAGTTTTTTTCTTTAGTGGCACGTACGCAATATAAATAAGTTCATATGGAGAGAAAAGGAAACCGCTCCACTATATATATAGCCAGGACGAGCCTACACAGTTTCTTGCTGGGGTTGCTCTCTTCAAACCGCCGAGGGAAGGGGTGGATGCTTAGTGTAGATGCGGTCGCCGTTGCTGATGGCGAAAACCCACTTTCGGCACGTCCTGATCAGGGGTCCCCGCCGTTCTCTCTAACAAAGCCGGTGAGGTTGCCTTCGTCCCTTGCTCACTTCCGCGACGTGGGCAGTCGCCGCCTCCCGCCGCCCTCCTCTAGGTTGAGCTATGTCCCGACATCCCTCAGGTACAACTTCCTTACAGCCGGCTTGCACCACTGCCCCAGCTGCCGACATCACTCCATGTGGATATTTCTATGCTTCTTTGCCCCGCACATACCTCTACTGGCTTGTACGTACTGTATTTGTGATGAGTTTATGTCTCATCAACTAGTCCCAGTAATCTTATTCTAATCACGCTTCTTCAATTTCTTCGCCACAGGGATGCTCAACTCGATTTTGGTGAAACTGCAAAAATGATCCGATGGTCAAAGGGTTACAAACTTCATTGCTTGGGAAGCTCCAACGTCGCCAGCAAATTAAAGCCTGGTTAGGGTTTACGGTTCAAGGGCTAGGGAGTGCATGGATCGGTTTTTTCTTTAGCTGTCTCTGTTCCAAAATAAGTGTCAACTTTAGTAGTAGTACAACTTTGTACTAAAGTTTGCATAAAGTTGAGACACTTATTTTGGAACGGAGGGAGTACATATTGGCTATGATCTGTCAATCATTGAGATGCAATATTATGCATGTTAGTCTCCTTTGTATTTGATGAAATGTTGCAACGGGGCAACCTTGGACGCAAGATATATGAAACAGAAGCTGGAAGCTTCATAGCATTGTACAAATTTATCTCGCTGAGAAATTACAGTACGTACTATACTAGTACTATGTAAAGAGTTAGGTGTCGCACGGTGTCCAGAAAATATGGTGATAGTGTGAGGTGGGCCATGTAATCACTGAGCCTGCGTGTTTTCACTGCTTTCGCACTCCTCCGCTGTAAGAATGGAGAAAATTGTAATCTAGTACCTCCTTTCGCCGAAGCGTGGGACATCCAGCAGTCGTACCACCTCAGTAATAATGACCAATGAGTCGTCAAATCACATAGACCCAACAGTAAGTTGGACGGATGAAGCAACCATCACTCTTGAATCCGCTTCTCCCTTCAACGCAGGCGCCAGTGACAGGTCACGTCCGCTCTGCCCGAGCATGAATACAGCATCGATCGGCGCTGACCGTTTCGGGCGGGAAGCGCGCGCGGGCGATGGCGGGGCTTTGGGTGGGTCAGGCTGGTCAGGAGCGGGCGTGGTAACTGTCCTGACCGGATGCCCGGAAACGAGAGGATGCATCAACTCTCGCGGCTAAATCGTACACTACACACCATCTCTCTGTAGGATTAGGTCGATGTGTTGCTCTCTCTAACACACACATGTTGTTAAACACACACACACACACACGCACACGCACACACAGGTTCATAGAATAGGAATATCGTGCGAGTGCGAAGCCACAGGAAGTGAGATATAAATGGAGTACGTACAAGAAGAGAAGAGGTGACGAATACTCCATCAAACCTGGACTGAGGAGTAGTACTCCCTCCGCCTAGGTGTTAAGTCATCTTACGAAAATCAGATATTCCCAAAATGTTTAGGCGTCGTCCATTAACTTCACATATCAATCCCCTCATGGACTTGTTGCTAGCGAGTGTTGTTACTTAGGGAACATTTGGATCCTTAGTAAGAATAGTTATAGCCTAGCCGGGCAAGGTTAGGCGTTTGGAACTGATAAAATATGTTAGCTTTTGTAGGCCAGCTAGCTTGGGTGGGCTAGAAAAACCTTGCTAGCTCAGGAGAGCCAAATCAACTCGCTTCCGACGACAAACTTCGCGCACGAAAAAATCGGCGACCCACTCATGACAACGATTTTCACGGGGCAAGGCTTGTAAGAAAAAGAACTAAACGTTTGAGCAGGCAAGGTTGGCAAAGGAAAGCTGGCTAGCTGGTCTAGTCGAGCAATTTCCATACTACTAAGCAATGTAACCAAACGCTCCCTTACTCTGCCTTGTTTTCTCCCCCGGAAACCCAATGCATGACCCAATGCATGGAGCGCAACCACGCGTTGATCAGTCAAGAAATCAAAGTTGGCTTGCATGCGAGTTAATACGTGGCCCTGCATGGTAGCTAAAACGGCATCTCTTAGTTGTTGTGATTAATTGTTGCGTTTAGAGACAGAAATCAGGGCTTTGATTGCAGGAAGGACCGGTCAAGTTTCTCCTTCTCCTCCAATCTGCTTGCACCTTGGTCCCGCTGCACCTTCTAACGTGACTTACACCTAGACGGAGGGAGTAGTACGAGATACGGTGGCACACCGACTTAGGTTGAATACAAGTGCCCAAAATTATTGGAAGAGAACAAAGTGTACAAACTAAATAATTAAAAGATTAAAATGCACTGTTGGTCACTGAACTTACCGTATAAGTTCACTTTGGTCACTGTACTCAAGAATACGGTCGATACGGTCACTATATGCGTGATAAGGTGATTATATGGTCACTGCGAGATCGTATAGCTCTGTATTAATCCATTTTGACCAGTCAAAGAATCCTCCTGGTGCCTTGTCAGATCAGTTTTCCCTCTCTGTCAAGCGGGTCCTACTTGTAATTGGGTGGAAGAAAGAAGCTGAACAAAAATAAAAATAAGCATGGGGGCGTGGTTCGAATCCTAGACCTCACGCTTCATACGGGCAAACAAGCTAACCAGCTACACCAACCTCCAGTTGTGATTAACTAGTGGCAAATATAGTTTTCTACCTTTAGTAGCGGCACATGCATGCAGCGCACAGATTGTAGTGCATGCACACGCACTAGCACGGACTCAAGTCGCACGCTGGCCTCTATTGCCGCAAGTTCGTGTAGCACCTCACCTGTTGTCCGCTGTTCCCATTGTTGACCCTGCCACCTGAGGTCGTCGACCCGTTGCTCTGCCGATGTGCATCTACATGACACGATTATGATTTAAATCCCAATGACTCCCACGCAAAAAAAACACGGCATGCTTGTCACACGAATGCAGGAATGTATAAAAGGTTATTTTCCTCTTGTTAAACATAACATGAGGGTGGTGTAGCTGGTTAGCCTGTTCGCTCATCAAACTTGAAGTCTCGGGTTCGATAATCGCACTTGAGCATAATTTTATTTTTGTTCGACTTCTTTTTTCCACCCAATGACAGGTAGGCCCCGCATGACAAAGAGAGAAAGTGATCTGGGGCGGTGCCAGGAGGATTCTTTGATTGGTCAAAATGGATGGATACGGAGCTATACGATCTCACAGTGACCGCATAGTAACCTCATCACGTATACGCTGCAGCCTCGGTGCTTGTTTTCTAGGGTTTGCACTCTTCACACTCTCTCTCCACTATATATGTACACGCTGGAGCCTCAACGCTTGTAGTTGCTCTCCTCACACTCTCTCACACTCTCCAGATCTAAACAAGACTTCGTTGGCCTCTCTCTCTCTCTCTCTCCGCTCACTGCTGGTCAAAGAGCCGTCAGGATCCATCCGCCGAGAAAAGAACGAGGCTTAACGCTGTCGCCGTCGGCGAGGGAGGGAATCCACTAATGGCGCAGCTGTTCTCTTTCACCCAACGGCGGTGCGGGAGGGCCTCCGACCCCTTCTTCCTCGCCGCCGTACATAGTGTGGGTGGAATGGCCTCCGGTCACCCACCGAACCACACCCCAAGCACCTTAAGGTATAATTTACTTATTCCACATGCATTGCTCTAGCTGCATGTGGGCTTTTTCCGCTTCTGCACTCAAATCTAGGTGTTAGATCAAACAGGAAAGTAGTGGGGAAAGTTGTATAGCATGAATCTAGGACGTGGTTCAAAGAGGAAAGGAAGGGGGAAAGTACTAGTACAGACTGGCTATCCAGCACCTACGTTGGTCGAAAAGGGAAAATGATGACAAACGCAGTACACACATCTGTAATGAACTGATCTTTTTGTTTGGGGGAGAAGGCTGTAGAGTTTGAGCAGGACTAGATTTGCTGCCCTCACATAGGGAAAGGTGTCTAAAGATAACAAAACTGGGACCAACACAAATATGCTCCTTGGTTGTTTGTTCTTTGTTGCAACAGACTGTGCATCACCCCTTTATACATCGGTAGATGCACATGGTGCTGGTGCGTCCACTATCCCATGCAACTCTTTAGTTGTTGTTAATCTAAGGCCCTGTTTGGTTAAAAAGTCCTAGGACTTTTTTTATTCCCAACTAAAAAGTCCCTAGTCCCTACCTGCTTGGTTCTAGGGACTAAACATGGACTAGAGGTTATTAAATGACATGCTAAAAGACCATGTTACCCCTAGAAATGAATTAATAGAGATAAGGGGCGATGCGGGGCATGGGCAATTGTTGGAAAAAAGCCCCGAAAATACTCTCCCTCAGGGTCTTCTTTCTTTAGTCCCAAATGCCCACTTTTAGTCCCTAAAAGTCCCTCCTGTTTGGTTTAGATGGGACTGAAAGGTACTTTTTTAGTCCCTACACCAAATAGTCCCTGTAAACAAACACCCTCTAATAATGTCGCTGGAAAATTGATGCAATGCAACAGTTAAAAGCAAATTACATGTTTAACGAATTTTATTGTTAATATAATCTCTCTGTTAATATGAATCAATGCCACCGTTTGAGAAATGCTACTATCTTGCTTTCTTTCTCATTTAGATAAGTTAGATGCTTCTTTTTGTTGGCTTATGTGTCATCCACCGTTATTGACCACTAGTTGTTTCCTTTGCACCTCTGTGTAAACAGGGTTATCTACTTCACCTCATTGCTATTGTGACCTTTTGTTGCACTGCACAAAACACTTCTGTTTTAAGAGTGTTTGTGCAGTTCAACCAAAATGTCACACCGACAACGTTGCTTGATTGCTTGATCTTAGTGGAACTGCACAAGAGGAGATCTGACTTCCTATTCATGTTGGCAAATTTGGTTCAGATCTTCTTCTTGTGAGTTGTTTGAATTCCGCGTCATGAGAGGTCAGTACTAGCCTTCTTTCACATGATTGTGCAGTGTGCTTCCATATGTTGTGCTACTTATACGGTAATGTTGCTTGATTTTAGTGAACTGCACAAATGGAGACAAGACTTCCAATCTGTATGTGCACCGTAATATCCCATTGAGGTAAGATAAGGATATTTCACAACTGTTGGCCTGTATTTTGCCACTTTCATCAAAAAAATAATGTCGTTGTTTAGTGCTATACTTGTGCTCCCTAATTGACATGCCAAATCTTACATTGAAGGCGAAGCTTGTCTGTTATTGAACAAGTGATGAAGGGGAAGAACAAGCAGAAGAAAAACAAAAATTAACTCCTGGTGCTGATGTCGGTGTCAAAACCGGCGGATCTCGGGTAGGGGGTCCCGAACTGTGCGTCTAGGATCGATGGTAACAGGAGACGGGGGACACAATGTTTACCCAGGTTCGGGCCCTCTCGATGGAGGTAATACCCTACTTCCTGCTTGATTGATCTTGATGATATGAGTATTACAAGAGTTGATCTACCACGAGATCGTAGAGGCTAAACCCTAGAAGCTAGCCTATGATTATCATTGTTGTATATATCTATCGACTAGCCTGGCCTCGGTTTATATAATGCACCAGAGGCCTAGGATAACAAGAGTCCTAGCCGAATACGCCGGTGGGGAGGAGTCCTTGTCTTGATCGCCAAGTCTTGTGGAATCTTCCTTGTATGCGGCAGCTGTCAGAACTGGCCCATGAGTATACGGCCATGGGGGTCCTCGGCCCAATCTAACAGATCGGGAGATGACGTGGTGAGTACCCCCTAGTCCAGGACACCGTCAGTAGCCCCCTGAACCGGTCTTCAAGTTAGGGACGCCCCTCGATTCTTCCGAACTGTTCTTCATCTTCGGTCGTCGGTCTTGAAAACTGGTTCAACAAATTTTCCCATCATCTGTCTTGAGGATTGCCGAGCTAAATCTGACGAGTTTATACGTTGAGTATCCGAGGAGCCCTTTAAGTCTTCGGCCATTATCAATGCCTTGTTATTTTTATGCCACGCCTCGGGTTTGAAGTTGTTCCCGTGCGGCGGTGTCCTCTTGCATCCGAGCCCCAACGCCGGACTGCATTCGAGGTATCCTTTGCAGCCAAGCACCAATGCTAGACTGTGTCCAAGCTCGAACGCCGGACTGTATCCGAGCTCCAACGCCGGACTATATCCGAGGTGTCATAGATCACCTTGGTCCAAAAAAGTCAAAGGAGTTTAGCCGAGCTTAATGCTGGAAATGCCCTCTATGGAGCTAGCCGCTGGCGCCCAAGCTTTATGCCGGACTGCTTCCGAGGTGGTGCACCACCCGACAGCGGGCTGATTTTTTGTGAATATTTTTGACTGGTGCAATTTATTCTTTTCTGAGGTATATAGCCAGTATATGTATATCCAGTAGCCCTCAAGGTGTGTATCAGTCTAAAACCCGAGATGCACCTGAAGGAAAACATGAAACCGCTGCTCCCAGTAGCCCCTGAGACTCAGGCCGATAAGCAAACTCGGCCTGAGGATCAACTCCTAGCTCGGCAGCGTACATAGGAAGAAAAACGCAGTGTAATATATTATAAATAATAATGATCAGCGAACGGGCCCCTGAGAGAGGGTCATGAGAAGTCGCCGTGATATATTAGCTTGATGCCAGATAGGTCCAGATGGTACTTATTGTTGTCTGAAGACGCGCTTTCCCATAGTTCGATCAAGTCGAACACTGAGCCCTTTGAATTTTCTACATTGAATAGGCAATGCAGTAGCCCCCGAGACACTAGTCGGGTGGCAACACCAGATCAGGGGATCGATGTGCCCCTTTAATATTTGTAAATAATGAGCGCAATGCCCAGTAGCCCCCGAGCCTTAATGTGGGCACGGGTGGCCAGGTTAAGGATCGATATCCAGAGTAAAAGCACAGATTATGTGTAATGATTCTATGTATCCAAGTACTTTACATCATTATTTTGACTCCACTGCGACCGTTTTATCAGTTGAAAGTGGCCCATCGTCGGCTTCTACCCCTTGGTAGATACTACACAGGGTGTTTCCACATAACAAAACAACCCTTAGCCGACGTCTCGGTGCCCGAAGGCGGTTGTGTTAGCGGAAACTAGGCAATCAGATATGCGGGCTTTATAACTTTCGCTTGGTCATAGGAGCTTTATACATGGGAAGCTAGCTATGAGCCCCCGGTTAGTGTTCGGCGACAGCCAAGGTCAAGCCGTAAACACTTCAGCCAATGTTATGAATGGCCCGTCATTTAACAAAGTCATCGGATCGCTGACCAGTTTACGCCTATTGTGACAGTCAGTTTTCGGCTTTCTCCACTGAGGTGCTTAACCATGCGAGTTGGAAGCACAATCGCGGTGGTTCCCCCTTTGCACAGCTAGCCGAACAAAGCGGAATGTAGGAGGCAAGCACAGGAGCTGGGCAACCCAACTATTGATCGAAGACACAATTCGAAACCGATGCATATATGGCAATATCCGAGAATGTTTTTGCCGAATCTCTAAAGGTGTCCGGCGTTGCACTACAAGACTAATGCTGGAAACACACAAATAGTTTAAAAGTGCCATAGGCTTGGAAAACCAAAAAACGTCAGTGAAAACCTGACGTCCGAACAAGATCAAGTGTTCGGTGTCAACCTGAAAATTGGACTATAGAAAAAAAGTGCTTCTGTCGTGCTTTAACATGACACATCCTATCTAAAGACTTCAAGCGGGTCAGCCTACGGCTTCAACCTCCTATCCCAAAGGCGGAGTACTTCTCATTAGGCCAGTTTAGCAAACTAAACTCTAGCGGCTTTGAGAGGGAAATCAGGCTCCCCGGCTAGTGACCACACACTCGTGTCAAAAAAGGAGTGATAAATAATAATAATAATAAAACTTTGCAACGACTAAGAAGAAGAACACTTATTATAAAACGACTCATATGAATTTAAGAGCCCCCAAGTGACTTGGGTAAAAGAATTTTATGTATAATGATTCTATGTACGGAAGTACTTATATCATATATGTGTTCACTCGAACTTTAAACGTGTCTTAACCGACCGTCGGCTTCTCCCTCTTCGGTCAAGAGCCGAAAAGTGTTATGTACTCCACCTGTCGAGAATATCGACGGTGTTTCCGATAACCAGGCAATCAGGCCATAAGGCTGTAACAGACAAAGCGCGCTTAGGGAACTTATGCTATATTACTGATGAAATGTAAGAAGCATCTTTGAAGAAAATAGTACCCCCACCGATACCTTTCTTCGGTTGCTCATTGCTACTATGAGACTTGTGCAATAGATTTTTTGTACTCATGAGTTCCGTTGTGTGCCGACCATAATTGAAAATAAGAGCGCTAGCTTTCGACTTCACCCAGTCTGAGGTCCGGCTCAGATGACCCGATCGTGACAATCGCAGAGGTGCTCCCTTTACTCCCTAGCCGAACAATCGGGAACGTAGGGGTAAACACAGGAGCGAGGCAACCCAGCTTGCAAATCGCTTAAGTCAACATGGTGCATATTGTGGCGTAATACACGAACAAGGAACAAAGCCGTACAAGTGTAATCATTTGCAAGAGGAAAGGCTTCATAAAGGAAGCCCCCAAGTGAACTGGGTATTTGAATTTGTGTGTCACAAACAAGGTTATGACAAGGAATTTTTTCACAAACAACTTTTTGCCAAAAAAGTATAGTGCTTGGCCGAACCGAACACAAGTTAAAAATTTAAAACTTTGAGCATGAAGGCAACTTAGCTGGTTAATGTGTTCGGTATTGATGACGCGGTCCGAGCTTGATGCGGGACAAGGTTCCATCCCCCAAGCCGGTCCCGAGGTGGCGGAGCGAAGAGCTCGGCACTCCGAAGTGGTGACATAGCACGGTCAATGCAGGGCGACAGAGTGATGCCGAAGTCCCCGGCATGGGGTAATGAAGTATTGACGAAGCCCCCTGTTCAGCCAAGGTGACGTGGTATGTCAGTACGCCGAGTTGACGATACTTCCCAACCCGGATCATTTTCCTGTGCACAAAAAATAGTGCAAACCGTAGATAATAGTAATAATAATAAAAAATCATTGAATAATAAATAATTTATGCAAAGTGAGTAATAAAAGAAATATGGCCTGGCGCCGAAGTCAATGTCGATGCAGGGTGTCGGCGTGATGCGGTAAAGGCGTGGCAAAGCCTGAATTCACAGGTCGGTCCGAGTTCTGGATGCGGCGTTCACCGGACTATGTACGGAAACTGACCAAACGACCATGCGACCGTCGTTAATGCGGCCACCATTTGATAGACCTACGTACATATGATGGACAAACCAGAGTAATAATTCCTTGGGAAAATGAACCCAAACAAGCAAAAAATACTAGGATTAATAGCACCTGGTTTATTTGTTGTAGCAATCCGAAGAAAGGTGATTCCCAAAATTGGGACTCGATCTGCACACCCATTGCCTGATGGGAGATAAAGCGACGGCATGGCGATGCTGGCAAAGGTTGGCTCACCGAGGCAAAGCCCTCGGTCCAGCTAACGTGATGGAGCTGGTCGGCTAGTGACGCCGAAGTCTCCGGAGTAGGTTGATGAAGAGATGGCGAAGCCCCCGGTCCAGCCGAGATGTCGAAGCCTCGATGTCAGCCGATGAGTCGAAGTAGGTCGGCGTGATGGACACCGGCTTGATGGAGCAATAGTGCGGCCCTGCCGATGCAGGTCGTGACGTGGTCAATGCCGGCTTGATGAAGTGACCGTGCGGCGATGCCGGTGTGCCCGCTCTGTGTAATCTGTGGCGGCGATGTTGGTGATGATTTATCCTTCGCGATGCCGAACTCTTGTTCGGCTTGCCGAGATGATGATCCAAAGAAGTTGAGCTTGGCTCAGCAAAGCGACGACGTGTCTAGCGCAGGTCAGCAGCCTTGGAGCAATATTGCCGGACTGGTTTGACACCAGCATGATGGTGAAGATCATGTTCAAAAGATTTTAAAGTTAGTGGGATGTGTTCGGGAACAAAACACAATACCCCATACAAAACTTCCTTCAAGAAGGATGTCCGAAATCCCGTTCATAAAAAAGACGAACTCGGGTCGGATTCGTTTTCGCGCAGAAAACAGATCCGAAAAGTGATGCACTAATCGGAAGGTTCAAGAAGTTTGGACGGTCGGATCGAGCTGAAATTTTGAGGGGTGGTAGATATAGGAATTCCGCAGCCGATCAATGGTTGGATCTTCCAAAGGACGTCCGAGCTAGAAGCTGGACACCACGCCCTAAACTCGTCTAGATTCCCGTCCAGATTTGACAGGGCTCCGGTATCGCGGATTGCCAGAGATTCCTCCATCGAACTCGACGAAATTTTCCAGGGTTGTTGTAGACTCAATTGCGCACAATACCACCCAAGCAATCGTTAAAACGACACTTGAGGAGGCGGTGGCGGCGGATACAAGTTCGCTGTCCAGAAAAATAGCACGGTCGCCCGAGGGCAATGTTGACGTTGAGCCCCCGGGCTCCCTGGATGATTCCTCCATGATCTTGATAGAGATCGGAGTTGATGTTGATGAAGGACCTCATTCGAACATGACGATCAGAGGTAGGGCGCTGTCCTCGGTCCAGCCAAGGTGACAAGCCGAGCCGGTGACGAAGAAGCCGACATCGCAGTTGATCTGCAGTCGAGCCATTGATCCTTTTGCCGATCACACAGCGGAATTCTCAATGAAAGCACCAATGTCGGTGTCAAAACCGGCAGATCTCGGGTAGGGGGTCCCGAACTATGCATCTAGGATCGATGGTAACAGGAGACGGGGGACACAATGTTTACCCATGTTCGGGCCCTCTCGATGGAGGTAATACCCTACTTCCTGCTTGATTGATATTAATGATATGAGTATTACAAGAGTTGATCTACCACGAGATCGTAGAGGCTAAACCCTAGAAGCTAGCCTATGATTATGATTGTTGTATATATCTATCGACTAGCCTCGCCTTGGTTTATATAATGCACCAGAGGCCTAGGATAACAAGAGTCCTAGCCGAATACGCCGGTGGGGAGGAGTCCTTGTCTTGATCGCCAAGTCTTGTGGAATCTTCCTTGTATGCGGCAGCTGTCCGAACTGGCCCATGAGTATACGGTCATGGGGGTCCTCGGCCCAATCTAACAGATCGGGAGATGACGTGGTGAGTACCCCCTAGTCTAGGACACCGTCAGCTGTAATCAAGCACTGGAACCGTGATGACAAAAGTAGTGATATAGTTTTGCATCTTAATTTATTACTATGGCTGGAACGAGCAATTGTTTTGCCACTGATTTGATGCCACTCTTATTATAATATGTAATTATCTCTACTTGTGCAAACATGGATCTTCTTTGAAGATAACATATATTTTAGTGGAACTGCACAAGAAGAGGTTGGACACATTAAACTAATCAAGGAGTATATAGTAAGCATGGCAACCAAATTAGATAACAACATATGGTTCTATAGAAGTGCTTGATCTGTATGCTCTACACAATAAGCCTCCTCACAAAGGTTGGTACTCGCCCACGGATTTCATCCATATGATTGAGCTTTGTCATTTCTATTGGTGTTGTGCTACTGTTTAGATACTGTCATGAGAAAGTGGTATTGTCCTTGAGAAGTGCTTCATCTGTGCTATTTTAAATATTTCCTTTCATTTTTTCGAGCAAACAGCGATGCTAGCATTTAGTTGCCCTCTTATCTTTGCACAACAGGATCCTCCTCCTCTGAAGAAGAATATGGAGTACGTGAAGTGCCTAGTTCCGATTATGCCAGGATAAAGAAGCCAAGCCTCTCTTCTTAAGAAGGGAGCAGCTGAAGGATGGTTACATTATTGCCCACAAGAGCAAACTAACTTCAGCTTAGAAGGACTCACGGATCTCCATCTTTGTTGCTGTGATGGCCAATACAATGTTGTGTTAGGATTCCTTCTGGTGAGTTCCATTTTTTAATGTGTGCTCTGAATGGATCATGTAGATTGCCTGTTTAAACTATCAATTCATAGTACAGTTTGCTTTATACTAATCACTTTTTTTGTATTTGTGCAAACAGTGGTGCTCAGCTTGATTTCAATGGGACCTGCACAAAATGTTCATGAATACATCGAATCATTCATTTCCACCACAAGAGGAGGTGCCGATATGTTCATGGCGTTGCAACATATAAAGGTGAAATCATACAAGCTATGCATGAATTTGATTGATTTTGGTGGAACTGCACAAAAAGAACAGCTGGTTTATTTAGCACGAGGTGCCATGTCAATGTCCGAACTGATGGCAAACCCTGCCCATCCACAATCGTAGGCATTTGATATTTTGGAATGGGAAAACCTTTTCAAAGTTTCCTCATTGATGTACGCAAAACAACACGCATTTGACATTTCGGAATGGGACAACCTTGTCAAATTTTGCTCATTGATGTTAGCAAGAAGACATGCGTTTGAAATTTTCGAATGGGACGCCCTTTGCTGTCAGCAGCATCGATCGATTTTTCTTTATTCTTTAATTGTGAAGTAAATATTGGCTCTGACATGTGAATCTCTGAGATGCATAATCATCGATTGTTTTGAATGTTCCCTATGAATTGCCAGGCTTGTGTGTTTGATTGCAATGTATAGGAACGCTAAAAAGCTGCTCAAACTCTTTGTACTCCCTCTATTCCTTTTTACTTCGCATATTAGATTTCTTTCAAGTCAGTTGATTTTACATTGTGAATGTTCATACTTTTGTCTATAAGATTGGTCAAACTAGAGATACTTTGACTTCAGACAAAACTTATATGCAGACTAAAAAGGACCGGAGGGAGTACATGTGAAACTGCTGCAAACGAGGTGATCACCCTGGGAATAATGCTAGTACGTATTGTTTTGCATGTTCATCCAATGCTAGTGATACAAGAATTCGAACTAACCAAACTAAATTCATTCATACACTGTCAGATTTCATATAAACATGCCAGATTTCATTACATTTCATACATTCTTCAACTAAAAAGGGGCGCGCTGGAGGTATAATTAATTAACCAAAGCTACTCACCCGTGTCCGGCTGAGCCGAATAGAAGCTTCTTCTCCAGTGCAGCTCTCCGACTCCACATCGCCGCCAAGAAGCTAACCGGCTGTCAATGGTCAACCCGCCTAGCTTGGCTTCAACCGGAGGGTAGCAGCGGTGGCCTTACTTGGACCCGAGCGGCGGCGACCTACCATGTTCTACTCTTCCTCGTTTTCTTTGTGGCGCGGCCTCGTTGGCAGCGGGGCGGGGCCTCGACGGAGACGACAATGTCCTCTGTCTCGTTGCCGGCGGGGCGGCACCTCGGCGGAGCGGGGGAAATCCTCCCCCTCGTTGTCAGCAGGGCGGGGCCTCGGCTGAGCCGGCGATGTCCTCTACCTCGTTGTTGGCTGGGCGGGGCCTCGGCGGAGTAGGGCCTCGCTGAAGCCGGCGAGGTCCTCCGCCTTGGTGCCGGGAACCGGCGATGTCCTCTGCCTTCTTGTTGGCGCGGCGGGGCCTCGGCGGAGCAGGGCCTCGCGGAAGCCAGTGTAATCCTTTGCCTCGGTGCCGGCGGGGCGGGGCATCGGCGGAGCCGACGGTGTCCTCTGCCTCGTTGTTGGCGCTAGCGGAGCGGTGACTCGTCGGAGCCGGCATTCTCCTCTGCCTCGTCCTCGGTCTCGCCAAACAGCGCCTCGCACACTTCATCGCCCTCTTTGTAGGCGGCCGCAGCCTTCGCCACCCGCATGCGGTACCGTCAGCGCTCGATGCGGCTCTCACGGGCGGAGCGGTAGGAGTCGAGCATCGCCTCCTGCTCCGCCCGCTCCGCGGCGATCTTTTCCTCCGCATGCAGGTACTCCTGGACGAGATGATGGTTGTAGGTGGCGTCGGCCTGCGCCTCCCGGAACTGCTCCTGACGCTTTTGCCTCACCGTGTCCATGTATTGGGCACGGGCCTTGCCGATGGTCATGGTGCAATGCACCGGCGAGGATGGCGCACAGGAGGGTGTTGGCGCCGGATCATCGACTACCATCTTCTCCATTGGGACGTCGTCGTCCTCCGGCTGCTTGCCGGACAGCCAGTCGGCAGCAATGGCTGCCATCTCCTTGTGGTCCGTCGTCAGCCCGTCCCGAAGAGCGCTGGTGCGCGAGGAAGCCATTGTGGGCAGTAGTGGTGTGGAAAGGAGAAAGGGAACTGAGGCGGATGACTGCGGCTATGGCCGGTGCAGCAGTTTATATAGCAATGGTGGGCGGCAGAGGGACGGATGGGTGGGGCCGGAGTAGCCCCCTTGGCAACCGCGTATCATTAATGTGGGCGGCAGACGGACAGACGGGCGACACTTGTGTCGTTTGAACACGGAGCAATCGCCTGCACCGGGAAGCGGCACGGGCGACGCTGACCGTTTCGGGCGGAAAGCGCGCGCGGGCGAGGAGGCGGTCTGGGTGGGCCAGGGGGTCAGACCCGTGCTTGGCAGCGGGTCGGTCCAGCAGCCGGACATGCTGGCTCGCCAGCGAGTTCGCCGAGCTGAGCGACGACAATCATACGATGGACGTAGCTTCCGACCAGGAGCCGGTGCCACTCTCCAAGCCGGTTCATGCCGTGTTCACCATAGAGTAGGTGTGGCCGCACTTCGACGCCCTAATGGCGGAAGAGCTAGCAGCTCAGGAGGACCTATGCTGCAACCTCCGTCTCCTCAACGAGCACCGGCGAACAAGCGAACGACAATGCCATCGCGGACATGTGGCCCTATGATCCTGACTTCCTGAATGAGCAGCGGGCGCTGTATCAGACCATCCATAGGGCCGGCGAGGCCCTCTCCGTCATCCTTCGAGTTGTTGCGCTCGCTGTTGCGTTGCCGTCTCACGTTGTCAACATGGTCAATAGACACGAGGAATGAGGAGATGACTTTACTTGGAGAGGATGACAGTGGGGACCCACCAGGGCCATAGCCGCATGTACGCAAGTGCCTCCTTATTATATAACACAATATTTTTTTTGCTTCCTCCTGGTCATCACGGTCCCACACCATTGTCAACCTATGTAGTCAATAAACGACAGAATTGCACAAGGAGCGGCCGAGAGATATCCAGTCTAGATATTAATTTTTTTCAAGCTGAAAATGGCTAGCCCAGCTATACTTTTTTTGAGGAATAACCACGCAAGGTCAACTTGTTATTCTCCGCCCCGCTGGGCTGCAAATCTTTCCTAGGAGGGATGCAGGCTTAACAAGAAAATGGGCTTGAAGAAATAATAAATGGGATGTAATAATAAAAACTGGGTCGTAACTATAAAAAATGCACCAAACACGTAATTAGTTTTAAAAAATATTATTTTTGGATTTTGAAAATTTTAATTTCATTAATTGTTGCGCGTGCAATATTTCATTGGATTTTTATGTAATACAAATTTATTTTGAAATTATTTTTAATCTGACTAGAAATTAGGGATAAAAATATTTCGGATCCCATCAAAATGTGGGAAGTTTTGTTGAATTCTGTTTTGAGCGGTTGGTTGAAATTATTAATCATTGTCCTAGCTAGAACATGGGCTGTACTTTTAACAAACTGTAAATGGGCTGTAGTAAATTCCATTAGAATTAAAAAATGGGCTATACATTCTTACAACTCGCAAATGGGCTATATGTTCTCTGCCACACACTTGTGGGCCTACAAAGTTGACGCGTCCCTTAAAAAAAACTAAGTTGACGCGTATGAAAGGCTTTGTCAACTTATAGTCAACACACGGTTCTAGCAGCAGTGGCCGTTGGATGTCCATCCAACGGATGTCGTGCTTCTTCTTCAATCTTGGATATTCTTGCTTCAGCCGCCCAAAAAATAATTCCTCCCCCTGACATCTGGGGCGCACCGTTTCGGAGGCTGACCTGTGGGCCTACTAAGTTGACGCGTAGCATGGGCTTTGTCAGCTTAGTCAATATAAACGATTCTAGCTACAGTGACCGTACTGTGACACCCAAGTTTTTATTTGGATTTTTCAAAAGATTTTTATTTGACTTGAGGGGAGTGATTTAAATTTTTCCTTTAAGAGAACTCTCCCTCTCAAATAATTTTTTTGGCAAAAGTTTTATTTGGATTCACCCAAGATCTGTCTTTGGTCTTGGAGGTTCTTGCTTTCCATTTGGACTCAAGACCAAATGTTTTTCTTTTGGGGAAAACAACTTTTAAACATCTTTTTGGAAATGCACTATGGCTTTTGGAAAACTCCTTTGCCACCTTCAACAATTCCTTCTTGCCATGGCCCTAGTGCAAATCCTCTCTCCTAACCCTTCCCTCACCTTTGGATCATGATCTGCATCAAATCCAGCAAGTTGGACCTCCCCATGTGATCATTTCCATTTGAATCTTATTCAAACAAATTTCTGTCTTCTATCCTACTACTTGGAGATTTACAAAGGAACTCCATTTTCTGTTTTGATTTTTGCCCCCAAACCAACTCTCCTCCCTAGTCCTTTGAACCCTCAACCAAGATCCATGAAGATCCACTGGTCTTCAGTTCAAAGTTTTCAAACTACACTTGCTGCAAGTTTGGACCAGATTTGTCAAATTTGGAGAAATTCATTCAAAACCTTCTCCAAAAATTCCAAGTAAAATCAGGCAGCCTCTGGGTGCATTGAGTGGTCATCTCACCAGGTTACAGCTCCAGAAAAATTTATCTCATGGCCAAAACCTTCTGTCGAACACCTGCAGTGCACTGTCTATGTCAAGTTCCGAAAATTCAGAGATTCAGTCAGTGGCTTGCTGTTGTTTTCTTCAGAGAAGGACGTCGATCTCGCCAGTGCCACCGCGTCGCCTTGCTCCTCGTCCCCGCCCTCTTGTTCCTGCACCGCACGAACGCCTGGCGCCTTGCGGGCGTCGGCAACGAGCAGCAGAAGGTGCGCCGCCCCGTGACCGACGCCGGCGGCGGCTTTGCGAACGCCAGCGGGAGACACGGCGCCGACGACGCCACCCAGCGCCGCCCAAACCACCGGAGCTCGCCGCGTGGCCTTCCACTCCCCCAAACGCGCTGACCACCCTCGTCGTGAACCGCAGGGCGCGGAGCGCGCTCTCTGCCGCCGTCGAGCCCGTGCGGTCACCACACCATGGACCGACGCCATTACGCCAAGACCATCTCCGTTTAGCTGTAAAACGGCTCCAGTAACCTCCACTGATGCTGCCTGGCCGCTCAAACCCCCTGCCAATCCACTGCTCCGCCGTAATCGCTCGCCGGAGTTTCTCCGTTCATGGCCACCCCGTCGATCCGCCTATAAATAGAGACCCCGAGCTTCAACTCGAGCACCCACCAGCCCTGCACTCCCCCTAGAGCACGCCTAGCCACTGGAAGAGCCCCGAGGAGGTCTCCTTCCTCGACTCCGGCCGCCGCGACCCGCCACGGGATCCAGCCCGATTCGCCCCCGTGTGTGCTCCTCCGCCTCCATTCTCTTACCAGTAGCTTCACCATGCATCCCTCTTTCTGACCCACACTTCAATTTGAAGCTTGCAGCCCTCCACCGGAGTTCCCCATCCTCACCCGAGCCGCCGTCCGCCGGAGCAAGTGTCGCCGTCGACGTGGTGCTCCCCGTTGGACGAGTCCACCACCCACCGACGCGGAAGAAGACGCTGAAGCTCTTGGTACCCTCCGTTTCTCCTAACTCGCCGTGGTTCGACGCCGGCGTCCACCGCAGTCTTCGGGCGCCCGCGAGCTTTTCAAACCTGACATGTGGACCCCGCGTGTCAGCCTCTGTTTTATTCCACCTCAAACCGTTTTCTGTTGATGCCTTCGGGCAAATACGCTTTCTTCTTTGCGCTTGCGCATTCCCAATCGAACCGTTTTCTGTTTTCTCAGTTAAAACCCTGGAACTTTTCTGTTTCATTACAGATAAGTCCCTGGACAGAAACCTTTATAACTTTTTAATAAAAAGGAATTTTTGAGTGATTCTTTTTCTGACAATCTTCAAATTTTGTCTAGTTTTTTATGTGATTTATTTGAAAAATATTTGGAAAAGTTTCTGTGCACCCATTGGATTTCACGTTAGTACCCGTTTCGTGATTGCCGTAGGTTCCGAAAGAGGTGACGGAGCCGCGAACTTCGCCGAGCTAGACTCCGAATTCTCCGAACCAGGAAAGCATGTTTTGAACATTTGATATGACAGGTGTTTTGCATGTTTGCGTGAAAGTTTTTGCGTGGCATATGGGTGTCGGTAAATACCTCGTTGCTTGTAAGGCAACGACCCGGTTGTTCCAAAGTTGCGATGACCTCTGATGAGAGGTGGCCTAATCATGTGGTGACATGAAGGGCAGCAAGGTGGTACTGTTGTAGCATACCAGCCTTGCGTCATCCGACTTTCTTCGACGTTAACATGGTTGGAGCCACGTTATCGTTCTTTTCCCGCATGTTCCAAAGTTGCGATGATCTCTGATGAGAGATGGCCTAATCATGTGGTGACATGAAGGGCAGCAAGGTGGTACTGTTGTAGCATACCAGCCTTGCGTTATCCGACTTTCTTCGACGTTAACATGGTTGGAGCCACGTTATCGTTCTTTCCCCCTTCCGTGCTACCACATGTCTCATTGCCAGGATGCGGTTTAGTAAGTTGGTAACCTCTTTCCGTGTACACACCAAACAGAGAGGCCGGGATGATGGTACCTTGGCCCAGGATTGAAGCCGGTCATCCGGTCAGGGGGCATGGGTGTTTCCGGTTGGGACTGAGAGGGGGGCACCCCCTTAGAGCGCGCGTATAGAAATTTGATCCCATGCTACGCGAGGTTGTAGCCTCCCCGTCTCAAGGTTTTTCTTGAACGTTGCTGAGGGTGATCCCTGGCTTCGGATGGTTGAATTGGGTGTGTACTGGTTAGACGTGTTTCTTCCAAAACACCGTAGACGAAACTAGTCCCCGTGACTACTGAAATCCGTTGGCTGTGGTTAAAGTACAAACTCTGCAGAGTGAATTCTTTCCAAATCATCGTATCCATGACCAAGTAATGAAAACATTATATCCATATCTATCCGCGTGGAAAAAAACTTGTCCCCGGTGAACAATCTCTTGTGGTAAATCCAGATTTATTGTTATTCCTGTGGACGGACTAACTTTATTTTTGTCTCATGCTTGTAATAATTTACGTTCCCGAACTATTGTATTATTGAGTTGTGATATAAGCCCTTTATGTGACGTCGCGCAGACGTCCGACTGTGGCGTGTTCTTGTTCCTTACTTTAAATATAAGCCCTTTTGTGATGTCGCTCAGACGTCCGACTGTGGCATGCACTGTATTTATTTTCGGTTATAATCCCTTTATGTGGTGTCGCCCCGACGCCCGACTGTGGCATTATTATTCCGCATTTTCCGCTCGAGGAGTCTTTCAGACACTCGTTTGGCACCAGTATTACTATTTTGCATTTTCTGCTCGAGGAGTCTTTCAGACACTCGTTTGGCACCAGTATTACTATTTAGCATTTTCCGCTCGAGGAGTCTTTCAGACACTCGTTTGGCACGAGTATTACTGTTTAGCTTTTTCCGCTCGAGGAGTCTTTCAGACACTCGTTTGGTACCAGTATTACTATTCTGCAGTTTCCGCTCGAGGCGTCATTCAGACCCTCGCTTGGCACCCAGTATTTATTACCTCTATGTCTGATCGCACCGGTTAACTTGCTCATGTGCTTCATGTTTACATTTGTTATATCTTATGTCCGAACTGTCTTGCGAGTACTTTCATAGTACTCACCTGGCTTGTTGATTTGGCCAGATGTTGACGAAGGCGATCTTTTGGATGAAGAGTTTGATAGCGCGTCCGATGCCTAGAGGAGTCCTAGTCAGTCCTGCGCGATCCCGGATATTGGTCACTTGTATTGTATACGCTTCCGCCACCCGCAATAAGTCTCCTCGAGCCTCACTCCGACGCTCGAAGAGCTGTAGTCTTCTGGAATCATATCACTCGCTTCGCGGTGATATTTCCACCACCGTTATTATCGTGAGTTAGTAGTTGCCACCCTATCCGCCGTATTGTTTTAGCGGCGTGCATGTAATAAATTGTTGGGCAGTCTCTGCTCAACCTTGTATTATATTTAGTACCCCTGGTATTTTTCTGGAGCTTCCCATTCCTACACATGCATCCCAGGGAACACAACATCACCTGGGAAGAATTCAAGGAAGGCTTCCGTGGGGCACACCTCCCCAGGAGCATCCTAAGGATCAAGAAGAGAGAGTTTGATGACCTGAAGCAAGGAGGCATGTCCGTCACAGAATACAACGGCCAGTTTACCCAACTGTCTCGTTATGCCTACGACGAGCACATGACAGAAAGCAAGAAGATGGAAAAATTCCTGGACGGCCTGGCACCAGCGTTAAGATGCCAACTGATCGTGCACACCTTTCCGGATTTTAAGACGCTGGTGGACAAGGCCATCACCTTGGAGAATGAGCGCCGTAGTCTGGAAGATATCCGTAAGCGGAAGAGGGACAAGACGACTCTTGCCCGCAGCAACCGAGGCAAGACTGAGGTCCCAAGGACAGACACAAGGAGATCCACGACTACTGAGCCAAGGCCCGTCGGACAATTTCATGCCAGGGATAAGGAGTTCACATACCGTCCAGGGGTCACCTGCTATGCTTGTGGTCAACAAGGGCATTATGCTAAACAGTGCCCGAAGCCAAGAGACTCGGCACCCAAGCCGAACAATGGTGGAAACAATCCAGCCCCCAAGCGCAACAACTTCAACCCCAGCAACAACCACAGGAAGGGTCACCTGAACCATGTGACCAGGGAAGAAGCGCAGAATGCCCCAGACATCGTGCTCGGTACGTTCCCTGTCAACACAGTACCTGCCACGGTTTTGTTTGATTCTGGAGCTTCCCATTCGTTCGTTTCGAAGAGTTTTGTTTCGCAACATGGTTTTCCGATACTTCCCTTGGAAAAATCTATGATCATCAAGTCCCCCGGAAATAAGCAAATCGCTCAGGGTTACTGCCAAGGAGTGGTCATTGAGTTCGAAGGACTACAATTCCACGCGAATCTCATCGTGTTGGAAAGTAAAGGACTGGATGTCATTTTAGGGATGGACTGGTTGACCACCAACAAAGGATTCATCGACTGTTTCAATCGGACAGTGATTCTCACCCACCATCACGGCAAGACGATAAGAGTTTCCGCCCAAGAAAGGCCACGATCACAGCAACCAAAACTGAACAAAATGGACATTGCAGAACTGAGAAAAGTTCCAGTGGTATGCGAGTTTCCTGATGTGTTCCCTGAAGAACTACCAGGCATGCCACCAGACCGAGAGATAGAATTCAGCATTGAACTAGCACCTGGCACCGCTCCCATCTATAAGAAGCCGTATAGAATGGCACCCTCAGAATTGGTGGAGTTGAAGAAGCAGATAAAGGAGTTGTTGGACAAAGGATTTATTCGAGCCAGCTCCTCACCATGGGGTTCGCCAGTGTTGTTCGCCAAGAAGAAGGATGGGACACTGAGACTGTGTATAGACTATCGAGCCCTCAATATGGTCACCATCAAAAACAAATATCCGATGCCACGGATAAATGATTTGTTTGACCAGCTCGCACAAGCCAAGGTATTTTCAAAGATTGATTTGAGATCGGGATACCATCAACTGAAGGTACGGACAGAAGATATCCCCAAGACAGCATTCACTTCCAGATATGGGTTATACGAGTTTACAGTGATGCCTTTTGGACTAACGAACGCCCCCGCATATTTCGTCCACCTCATGAACAAAGTGTTCATGAAATACATGGACAAATTTGTGGTGGTATTCATTGACGATATTCTGGTTTACTCAAGGACACCAGAAGAGCATGCTGAGCACCTCAGGATTGTTTTGGGAGAATTGAGGAAACATCAGTTGTACGCCAAATTTAGCAAATGCGAATTTTGGCTAAGACAAGTTGGTTTCTTGGGCCATATATTGAACCAAGAAGGCGTGGCCGTAGACCCAGAAAAAGTCAAGGCCATACTAGACTGGAAGCCACCCGCCAATGTTACAGATGTGCGGAGTTTCCTAGGAATGGCCGGATATTACAGGAGATTTATTGAAGGATTCTCCACTGTGGCAAAACCTATGACACAGTTACTCAAGAAGGACAAGAAATTCGTATGGACGGAAGCATGTGAGCAGAGCTTCCAAGAACTCAAGAAGAAGCTGACAACCGCACCGGTCTTAACTGTGCCAGACATACACAAGAGCTTTGAAGTGTATTGTGACGCGTCCCGAAAAGGTCTCGGATGTGTGCTAATGCAGGATGGCAAAGTTGTCGCATATGCCTCCAGGCAGCTGCGAAAACATGAGGAAAATTACCCAACACATGACTTGGAGCTAGCAGCAGTTATACATGCACTCAAGGAGTGGAGGCACTTTCTGTTGGGAAATCGCTGTGAAATATATACGGACCATAAGAGCCTCAAGTATATTTTCACACAGCCAGAGCTGAATTTACGCCAACGACGCTGGTTGGAACTAGTCAAGGACTATGACGTCGGTATTCACTACCACCCAGGGAAAGCAAATGTAGTGGCCGATGCCCTTAGTCGAAACCCCAGCCCGGACAGTGACGGTCAGCAAAATTTGAGGCCTGAGTTTCAGCGAGAGTTCACTAGGCTCAACATGATGTTAGTCTCTGAGGGCACCGTATCGAACCTGGAGATACAACCCACCCTGGTGGAACAAATTAAGAAGGCTCAACAGGGACATCCCAGCATCGAAGGCATAAAGAAGAAAATGAATCTTAGTAAGACTTCAGAGTTCGTCACAGACAGTGAAGGAACATTATGGTACCGAGACAGACTTTGCGTACCTAACATTGAGGAACTCAAGCAACAGATCTTGACGGAAAGCCACACCGCCCCATACTCGATCCATCCTGGAGGAACCAAAATGTACAAGGACATCCAGGAAAGATTTTGGTGGCACGGTATGAAAAGAGATATAGCCACATTCATCGCTTGTTGCGATTCATGTCAGCGCATCAAGGCCGAGCACCAAAAGCCAGCAGGGCTACTCCAGCCTAACAGGATACCGGAGTGGAAATGGGATGAAATAGGAATGGACTTCATTGTCGGATTACCCCGATCACAACGCGGAAATGACGCCATATGGGTCATCACAGACCGACTAACCAAGGTTGCTCATTTCATTCCCGTGAAGACTACCTACTCCACACAAAGACTGGCAAAACTTTATCTCTCTCGTATAGTTTGCTTGCACGGAGTCCCAAAGACTATAATATCAGACCGAGGCACCCAATTCGTCTCCAAATTTTGGGATCACCTACAACAAGCTCTGGGCACGCAACTAGCTTTCAGTACAGCATACCACCCTCAGACTGATGGACAAACAGAACGTGTAAACCAAATCCTAGAGGATATGCTAAGAGCCTGTGTGCTCACCTATGGATCCAGTTGGGAAGAGAGTTTGCCGTATGCCGAATTTGCTTACAACAACAGTTACCAAGCCAGCTTGCAAATGGCACCCTTTGAAGCGTTGTACGGACGAAGGTGTCGTACCCCTCTGAATTGGTCAGAAATAGGTGACAGCCGTATCTTCGGCCCAGACATGCTTAAAGAGGCTGAGGAGAAAGTTAAACAAATCAGGGATAGACTCAAGACAGCACAGAGCCGACAAAAGAGCTACTATGATCAGAAGCACCGTGAGGTCAGCTTTGAACCCGGTGATTCCGTATACCTCCGAGTATCTCCTATGAGGGGTCTGCAACGGTTCAAAATAAAGGGGAAGCTAGCCCCAAGATTTATTGGACCATTTTGTGTGAAGGCACGAAGAGGCACGGTAGCCTACCAACTAGACCTACCCAAGGAGCTGTCAGACGTCCATGACGTGTTCCACGTCTCACAGTTAAGAAAATGTGTGAGCAACCCGGAGAAGCATGTACCTCATGAGGACATTGATATGCAACTAGATCTCACCTACAGAGAAAGGCCAGTAAAGATTTTAGAAGAGTCTGAACGGAGGACCCGTCAGAAAACGACAAGATTTTTCAGGGTTCAGTGGAGCAACCACACTGAGGATGAAGCCACATGGGAAAGGGAAGATTTCCTCCGAGCAGAGTATCCATATCTATTTGAGGAGTAGCAGAAATCTCGAGGACGAGATTTTTCCTAAGGGGGTAGGTGTTGTGACACCCAAGTTTTTATTTGGATTTTTCAAAAGATTTTTATTTGACTTGAGGGGAGTGATTTAAATTTTTCCTTTAAGAGAACTCTCCCTCTCAAATATTTTTTTTGGCAAAAGTTTTATTTGGATTCACCCAAGATCTGTCTTTGGTCTTGGAGGTTCTTGCTTTCCATTTGGACTCAAGACCAAATGTTTTTCTTTTGGGGAAAACAACTTTTAAAAATCTTTTTGGAAATGCACTATGGCTTTTGGAAAACTCCTTTGCCACCTTCAACAATTCCTTCTTGCCATGGCCCTAGTGTAAATCCTCTCTCCTAACCCTTCCCTCACCTTTGGATCATGATCTGCATCAAATCCAGCAAGTTGGACCTCCCCATGTGATCATTTCCATTTGAATCTTATTCAAACAAATTTCTGTCTTCTATCCTACTACTTGGAGATTTACAAAGGAACTCCATTTTCTGTTTTGATTTTTGCCCCCAAACCAACTCTCCTCCCTAGTCCTTTGAACCCTCAACCAAGATCCATGAAGATCCACTGGTCTTCAGTTCAAAGTTTTCAAACTACACTTGCTGCAAGTTTGGACCAGATTTGTCAAATTTGGTGAAATTATTCAAAAGCTTCTCCAAAAATTCCAAGTAAAATCAGGCAGCCTCTGGGTGCATTGAGTGGTCATCTCACCAGGTTACAGCTCCAGAAAAATTTATCTCATGGCCAAAACCTTCTGTCGAACACCTGCAGTGCACTGTCTATGTCAAGTTCAGAAAATTCAGAGATTCAGTCAGTGGCTTGCTGTTGTTTTCTTCAGAGAAGGACGTCGATCTCGCCAGTGCCACCGCGTCGCCTTGCTCCTCGTCCCCGCCCTCTTGTTCCTGCACCGCACGAACGCCTGGCGCCTTGCGGGCGTCGGCAACGAGCAGCAGAAGGTGCGCCGCCCCGTGACCGACGCCGGCGGCGGCTTTGCGGACGCCAGCGGGAGACACGGCGCCGACGACGCCACCCAGCGCCGCCCAAACCACCGGAGCTCGCCGCGTGGCCTTCCACTCCCCCGAACGCGCTGACCACCCTCGTCGTGAACCGCAGGGCGCGGAGCGCGCTCTCTGCCGCCGTCGAGCCCGTGCGGTCACCACACCGTGGACCGACGCCATTACGCCAAGACCATCTCCGTTTAGCTGTAAAACGGCTCCAGTAACCTCCACTGATGCTGCCTGGCCGCTCAAACCCCCTGCCAATCCACTGCTCCGCCGTAATCGCTCGCCGGAGTTTCTCCGTTCACGGCCACCCCGTCGATCCGCCTATAAATAGAGGCCCCGAGCTTCAACTCGAGCACCCACCAGCCCTGCACTCCCCCTAGAGCACGCCTAGCCACTGGAAGAGCCCCGAGGAGGTCTCCTTCCTCGACTCCGGCCGCCGCGACCCGCCACGGGATCCAGCCCGATTCGCCCCCGTGTGTGCTCCTCCGCCTCCATTCTCTTACCAGTAGCTTCACCATGCATCCCTCTTTCTGACCCGCACTTCAATTTGAAGCTTGCAGCCCTCCACCGGAGTTCCCCATCCTCACCCGAGCCGCCGTCCGCCGGAGAAAGTGTCGCCGTCGACGTGGTGCTCCCCGTTGGACGAGTCCACCACCCACCGACGCGGAAGAAGACGCTGAAGCTCTTGGTACCCTCCGTTTCTCCTAACTCGCCGTGGTTCGACGCCGGCGTCCACCGCAGTCTTCGGGCGCCGGCGAGCTTTTCAAACCTGACATGTGGACCCCGCGTGTCAGCCTCTGTTTTATTCCACCTCGAACCGTTTTCTGTTGACGCCTTCGGGCAAATACGCTTTCTTCTTTGCGCTTGCGCATTCCCAATCGAACCGTTTTCTGTTTTCTCAGTTAAAACCCTGGAACTTTTCTGTTTCATTACAGATAAGTCCCTGGACAGAAACCTTTATAACTTTTTAATAAAAAGGAATTTTTGAGTGATTCTTTTTCTGACAATCTTCAAATTTTGTCTAGTTTTTATGGGATTTATTTGAAAAATATTTGGAAAAGTTTCTGTGCACCCATTGGTTTTCACGTTAGTACCCGTTTCGTGATTGCCGTAGGTTCCGAAAGAGGTGACGGAGCCGCGAACTTCGCCGAGCTAGACTCCGACTTCTCCGAACCAGGCAAGCATGTTTTGAACATTTGATATGACAGGTGTTTTGCATGTTTGCGTGAAAGTTTGTGCGTGGCATATGAGTGTCGGTAAATACCTCGTTGCTTGTAAGGCAACGACCCGGTTGTTCCAAAGTTGCGATGACCTCTGATGAGAGGTGGCCTAATCATGTGGTGACATGAAGGGCAGCAAGGTGGTACTGTTGTAGCATACCAGCCTTGCGTCATCCGACTTTCTTCGACGTTAAATGGTTGGAGCCACGTTATCGTTCTTTTCCCGCATGTTCCAAAGTTGCGATGATCTCTGATGAGAGATGGCCTAATCATGTGGTGACATGAAGGGCAGCAAGGTGGTACTGTTGTAGCATACCAGCCTTGCGTCATCCGACTTTCTTCGATGTTAACATGGTTGGAGCCACGTTATCGTACTTTCCCCCTTCCGTGCTACCACATGTCTCATTGCCAGGATGCGGTTTAGTAAGTTGGTAACCTCTTTCTGTGTACACACCAAACAGAGAGGCCGGGATGATGGTACCTTGGCCCAGGATTAAAGCCAGTCATCCGGTCAGGGGGCATGGGTGTTTCCGGTTGGGACCGAGAGGGGGGGCACCCCCTTAGAGCGCGCGTATAGAAATTTGATCCCATGCTACGCGAGGTTGTAGCCTCCCCGTCTCAAGGTTCTTCTTGAACGTTGCCGAGGGTGATCCCTGGCTTCGGATGGTTGAATTGGGTGTGTACTGGTTAGACGTGTTTCTTCCAAAACACCGTAGACGGAACTAGTCCCCGTGACTACTAAAATCCGTTGGCTGTGGTTAAAGTACAAACTCTACAGAGTCAATTCTTTCCAAATCATCGTATCCATGACCAAGTAATGAAAACATTATATCCATATCTATCCGCGCGGAAAAAAACTTGTCCCCGGTGAACAATCTCTTGTGGTAAATCCAGATTTATTGTTATTCCTGTGGACGGACTAACTTTATTTTTGTCTCATGCTTGTAATAATTTACGTTCCCGAACTGTTGTATTATTGAGTTGTGATATAAGCCCTTTATGTGACGTCGCGCTGACGTCCGACTGTGGCGTGTTCTTGTTCCTTACTTTAAATATAAGCCCTTTTGATGTCGCTCAGACGTCCGACTGTGGCATGCACTGTATTTATTTTCGGTTATAAGCCCTTTATGTGGTGTCGCCCCGACGCCCGACTGTGGCATTATTATTCCGCATTTTCCGCTCGAGGAGTCTTTCAGACACTCGTTTGGCACCAGTATTACTATTTTGCATTTTCCGCTCGAGGAGTCTTTCAGACACTCGTTTGGCACCAGTATTACTATTTAGCATTTTCCGCTCGAGGAGTCTTTCAGACACTCGTTTGGCACCAGTATTACTGTTTAGCTTTTTCCGCTCGAGGAGTCTTTCAGACACTCGTTTGGCACCAGTATTACTATTCTGCAGTTTCCACTCGAGGCGTCATTCAGACCCTCGCTTGGCACCCAGTATTTATTACCTCTATGTCTGATCGCACCGGTTAACTTGCTCATGTGCTTCATGTTTACATTTGTTATATCTTATGTCCGAACTGTCTTGCGAGTACTTTCATAGTACTCACCTGGCTTGTTGATTTGGCCAGATGTTGACGAAGGCGATCTCTTGGATGAAGAGTTTGATAGCGCGTCCGATGCCTAGAGGAGTCCCAGTCAGTCCTGCGCGATCCCGGATATTGGTCACTTGTATTGTATACGCTTCCGCCACCCGCAATAAGTCTCCTCGAGCCTCACTCCGACGCTCGAAGAGCTGTAGTCTTCTGGAATCATATCACTCGCTTCGCGGTGATATTTCCACCACCGTTATTATCGTGAGTTAGTAGTTGCCACCCTATCCGCCGTATTGTTTTAGCGGCATGCATGTAATAAATTGTTGGGCAGTCTCTGCTCAACCTTGTATTATATTTAGTACCCCTGGTATTTTTCTTCTGTGACCAAGATATTGTCTACCAGTGAGAAGGAATTCTTCCTCGCTGGTCCGTAAAAGGGATTGGTCTGTCAATAATTATTTTATTGAAAAACCGGTCGTGACACGTACGATGTCCATCCAACGCCCGTCGTGCTTCTTCAACCTCTGCTCTTCTTGCTCCAGCCGCCCAAACCAGCGCCGGCCGTGCCGTCTACTCATGCCTCCCGTGTCTGGATGTGCTGCCACCGCTAGCCATGTCATCCCTCTGTACTCACCCACACCTCTTGTTATTCTCCGGCGACGGCAGCCTCACACTGCAGCCGAAGCAGACAACCCACGTACTCCCCTCTGCGTGGGCATCCACTGCGGCGTCTTCCCCGCCTCCGGGTCATTCCCTTCCTAGGCCTCGCCGTTGTCCACCGCGTTGGTGCTCTCGGCGCGGCGTGGTCAACGGAGGACATCCATCGAAAGAGAACTTTAGACGGTGAGGCTAACAGCTGGACCCACCAGCTACATCTTCGAACACAAGGAAGTGCGTCCTTCGCAAAATAAAAATGATTCCCCCTGATAGCTGGGACCGAGCAGCTATATCTTCGCACGCAAGAAAGTGCATCCTTATCTTCCCTGACCGCTGGGACCCAGCCGGTCAAAGCGTATGTACCGTTGTCTATCTGGTCGCGAATGTGTACGTACATACTGGTCGATCGTTCTCTCTGCAAGTATGAACCGGCCGAGTAAGTAGCGACACGTGTTGTTGTAGAGCACCCGACATAGCAGTTCACGCAGTCCTGTCTAAGTCTTGTACACGTACGTACAACCATAGGGCAAAAAATACGGCCATGTACATACATACGGGCGGGGTCTCGAGCGCGTACTCGCGCATATATATACGGACGGCCAGGGCTTGTGTACATGGAGAGGCAACAGACGGCAACAACGGCGTCCTGTTCATCGGGCAGCGAACCGGCTGGGTCGGAACGGAGAAACATCGTCCTATTCATCGGGAGGCAAACGACTGGGTCAGGATGCGTCATCTTCATCGAGAGCCAACCGGCTTGGATGGAACAACCGATCGATATGAGGCCTGGCGTACCGCAGAACGAAGACGGCCTTGTGTTCGACCGGCCACGGTCGAAACGGGATCCTGTTCATCGGGAGGGGTCTGGCGTACCGCAAAACGGAGGAAATAGACTTCTCTTGGACCTCCTACGGTCGAAACGGGGTCCTGTTGGTCGGCAGGGGTGGGGCATACCACAAAACGGAGGAAACGAACTTGTGTTGGAGGGCTATGGTCGAAACGGGTGTCCTGTTCATCGGGAGGGGTGTGGCGTACCGCAAAACGGGACTCCACGGGATACTGTTCATCTCCACCATCGACTGTCTCCACGAGCTACTGTTCATCCACCGTCGACCTCCTATAGCCTCCACCTGCGATGTTTATCCTCGATGTCTCCCCTCCTGCCTCCACCAGCCACTGTTCATCCACGGGCTCCTGTTCATCCAGCCTCCACTGCTCCTCCACCGGCTACTATTCAACCAGCCCTCTCCACGGGGTCATGTTCAACCAACCCTCCACGGGCTACTGTTCATCCAGTCCTCCACCGGCTACTGTTCAACCAGCCATCCATGCGGTCATCCTGTTCATCCAGCCCTCCACGGGGTCCTGTTCATCCACCCCCAACCGGCTCGATCGATCAGGGTCCTATTCATCCAGCGGCAACGCCCTCTACTACAACGGGTCCTATTCAGCCAACCCCCACCGGGAACTGTTCATCAAGAGGCAGCTTCGATCGGCTTCAGTTAGCAGCAGTAGCGAAGGAGTCACTCGGGTTCAGTTAACAGCAAGGGATTGATCGGGGTTCAGTAACGTAGCTAGTGCAATCGCTCTGGTTCAGTTAGAGCCCAACGCCTCGCTCCGGGTTTAGTTAGAGTGCAACGCCTCACACACACGCGCGTACATGTACGAGAGAAACGCGCAAACCTCTGTGCATTGCTCGGCCCCGACCACCCACCGTAACCGGGAACTCCTCGACATTTTCCTCGCCCTCGCTTCTACCACGGTTTTTTCCGTCATGGACGGCCCAAAGAATGTCATGCAGCCGCGTCTCCGACCCGCCCAGGACGAAAAGCCCATTTTCTATCATGATTTTTTGTCATAGAAGTAGGAGCCCACCACATCTATGATGATACCGGGTTTTGTCACAATTATCGTCATAGAAGTGTCATAAGCATGACAGGAAAAAAATTCGTTCGACCCAAAATCTCACGGATGTGTCTTTTTTTGTAGTGCATTCTGTAATGAAGATGAATGAAAGAATGCTATTCCTTGTTCTTAAAGTACTGTCTTTTTCTCCTTTTATTGGTACTGTATCAGCATGTCTACCCTTGCCGTATGGAGTAACTTGCAGGGCTAACACCAACGGCGAGCGCTCAAGGGGCGAGCCCCCAGCAGCAGGCTAATGGCGTCCCCCGGCATGGTCCCCTGTCGGTCTCGGTGCGGCCTCCCAGTACTATGGAGCGAGAAGGACTAGGGGGCGGTGTCGTCTTGACAAGGGTTTCCATCGCGCGAAGGGTTCCATTGCACACATCCAAAGGGATAGAGAGAATTTCTTTGAAGAAGAAGAAAATAGCACTAAGCTTGGAGTGTGTAGTTTGAACTTATCTTTTGAGTTGTATCCCTTTCTTGGAGTATGATGGGCAGTCATCGCTCTTTTCTTCCTGCCCGTCTCTCTTATCTTCCCGATGGCCGAGCACCTTAGAACATAAGGTTTCTATTTTCCGGGGCAAGAGAGAAGGAACGAGTGAAGTAAGAAGGACCCACGGGTCCACCAAGTACTTTAACAAATCTCTAAAAACTTAAAGGCAATGACACTATAACATAAACATGCATCAGAACATGCAGATTGATGGTATGATGCAATGCTTAGCTTTATTGGTGCATGTACATATGGCTTTGTACAAAGGGTTGTACAAAAGCTGGTTGCCGGGGACTGAGCCCGGCAGGCGCACCTTACAGGTAGAACTTAGAAGATGCAATATTCCATGAGTTTTGCATTTTGATGCCATCTTCGGTCTCCAGACGGACTGCGCCAAGTCTGGTGACTTGTACTACCCAGTAAGGGCCTTCCCACTTCGGCATCAACTTGTTGGTACCCTTGGCGGACTGAACATGCCTAAGGACAAGGTCGGCTTCCTCAAGGCTCCGGGCATGAACCCTGCGGCTATGATAGCGGCGCAGGGCTTGCTGGTAGGGTGCAGCACACATAGCGGCTCGGAGACGATCTTCCTTGAGGAGCATGACATCGCCATGCTGTAGCTCCTCTTGCTCTACTTCATCATAGGCAAGTACTCGAGGTGACCTGTATACGAGTTCCGTGGGGAGCACTGCTTCCGGCCCATACACCAGGGAGAAGGGAGTCTGGCCGGTAGCTCAATTTGGTGTCGTCCAGAGGGACCAAAGAACCACCGACTGTTCATCAATCTAGCACTTGCCGCATTTTTGCAACTTATCAAAAGTTCTCATCTTGAGCCTACGCAGCAGTTCGACATTCATCCTCTCAACTTTCCCATTGCTTTGTGGATGAGCAACAGAGGCAAAGGAGACCTTGCTTCCAAGGCTTTGGATGTAATGCGTAAAGGTGCGGCTCATGAACTGGGTGCCGTTATCGGTAATCACTCTGTTCGGTACTCCAAAGTGGCACACCAATCCTTTCAAGAACTTGACAACTGATTGTGCAGTCACCTTCCTCACAGGCTCCACCTCAGGCCACTTTGTAAACTTGTTGATTGCTACGTACAAGAATTGAAAGCCCCCAGCAGCACGGGGGAAGGGGCCCAAGATATCGAGCCCCCAGACTGAGAATGGCCAGGACAAATGGATCGTCTCGAGAGCTTGAGTTGGTTGATGAATGTTTTTTGAATGGAATTGGCAGGCTGCACACTTGGTGACTAGCTCAGTTGCATCCTGGAGGGTTGTGGGCCACTAGAAACCCTGCCGGAAGGCCTTTCCGACTAGGGCTCTCGATTTAATGTAAGAGCCACACACACCCCTGTGTATATCTGCCAACAGCTTCAGTACATGTCCCCAGCAAATGCACTTCAATTTCACACCATTTGGCCTTTTTCTGTACAGTGTGTCATCGACAAACTGGTACATGTTGGACCGCGGGGCTACTTTTTTAGCTTCTTCTTGCCCTTCGACAAGCTCTCCTATTTGAAGGAAATGGACTATGTGCTGTGCCCAAGTTGGAGCCTGGGGCTCGACAACAAGGACTAAAGGCACCTCCTTGTTTGTGGGAGCGCTCACCTCGACCGCCAGAACCCGTGGTTCCGCAGAAGGGTGCTACTCACCGACCGAAGCGAGGTTGTCCCCGGAAGCCTCTCTACCAGCAGTTTCGGGAAGTCCTTCTGGGAAATGCTTGTCGGAGTCCAACTTTCTCCTTTTCCTGGTCATCGCCGAAGGGGACACAGACGGCTGGGATAGATGGAGGACAAAAGTCCTTAGTTCCATAGGGAGCTTTTGCGCGGCGCACTTTGACAAGTGATCAGCGATGTTGTTTTCCGCACGTGGCACATGCTCTGCTTGTAATCCGTCAAAGTGCTCTTCTAGATTTTTCATGTCCTCCACATAAGCCTCCATCAACAGACTCTGATAATATTTGTTGACTTGCCTCACCACGAGTTGAGAGTCTCCGCAGATAATTAGTTTCTTGAATCCCAACTCCACTGCAATTATGACTTCGGCAAGGAGCCCCTCATACTCAGCAGTGTTGTTGGTGGACTTTTCACGGGGAAAGTGCATTTGAACCACATACTTGAGATGCTCTTTGGTTGGCCTGACAAGAAGCACACCGGCCCCGGCGCCCTGCAACGAGAAAGCGCCATCAAAATACATGATCCACTCTTGAGGCGCTTTTTTGCCGGCGAGAACTATCTCTGGTACTTCTTCGTCTAGAGTGGGCGTCCATTTTGCAATGAACTCCGCCAATGCCCTGCTCTGAATAGTTGAGGTGCTCTCATATTTTAAGCCAAAGCTTGACAGCCCTAGTGCCCACTTGACTATTCTGCCTGTGGCTTCGGGGTTCCTCAATATGTGTTGAAGTGGAAAACGGGTAACAACTGTGATCTCGTGGGCTTGGAAGTAGTGGAGCAGCCTCCTCGAGGACATGATAAGGCCGAAGATCAGCGTTTGTACTCAAGAGTACCTCGACCTGGCCCCCTGTAACAGGGAGTTGACAAAGTACACTAGCCGCTGCACCACTTTCTTCCTTGTCGCGACCTTGGGATTACCTTCACTCGCTTGCCTCCCCTCCCCCTGGTTTGTGTCAAGTCCTATCGCGGGTGCATCGGCTACATCTCCGGAGGGGCCAGTTGTTGTGGCTGCTTCTTCATCCACTTCTCGCTGCGCCACTAGCGCTGCACTAACCACTTGATTTGTTGCAGCTAAGTATAGCAACAACAACTCTTGCGGTTTTGGTACGACTAAGGTGGGAGCATAGGAAAGGTAAGTTTTCAGGTCTTGCAGCGCTGCTTCTGCTTCCGGGGTCCACTTCATGGTGTCAGCTTCTTCAAGATTTTGAAAAAAGTCAAGGCACGCTCGACAGACTTGGAGATGAACCTACTCAGTGCGGCAATGCATCCAGCCAAACGCCTTACGTCCTTGACAGTCTTAGGCGCTTGTATTTGTTCAATTACTTTGATCTTGTCAGGATTGGCCTCTATTCCCTGTTGGGACACAAAGAACCAAGGAGCTTGCCGAATGGTTCACCAAACACACATTTCGCATGGTTTAGCTTCAAATTGATCTTGCGCAAGTTTGCAAAGGTCTCTTCCAAGTCTTGAATGAGTGTTGATCTATCCTTGGTTTTGACCACTATATCATCCATATAAGCTTCCATGTTTCTATGCAGCTGGGGTTCGAAACCAATATGTACTGCCCCCGGGAAAGTGGATCCGGCGCTCTTTAACATGAAAGGGATACGCACAAAGCAGTACGTGCCACATGGAGTCATGAACGCGGTTTTCTCTTCATCTTGCTTGGCCATAAATATCTGATGGTACCTGGAGTACGCATCCAAGAAGGAAGGCAAATCACATCCGGAAGTGGACTCAATAATTTGATCAATGCGCGACAGGGGGAAAGGGTCTTTTGGACATGCTTTATTCAAGTCTGTGAAGTCAATGCAGAGCATCTATTTCCCGTTTGCCTTGCACACTACCACTGGATTTGCTAACCAAGTTGGATGCAGCACTCCTCTGACCAAACCAACTACTTCAAGTTTATTTATTTCCTTGGCAATGAACTGTTGCCCCTCTAAAGCCTGCTTTCCGACCTTCTGCTTGACGGGCCGAGCGTGAGGGCAGACAATAAGGTGCTGCTCGATTACCTTCCTGGGAATACCGGGGATGTCAAATGGTTGCCAAGAAATACATCGACATTCACCCGCATGAAGGCAACGAGCGCACTTTCCTATTTGTCATCAAGGGTGGTGCTGATGGTGAATGTACCGTCAATGCCATCCTGCCTTGCTAGGACCCTTTCCACAGCAGGTGAAACAACCTTGGGTCTTTTGCTAGTGGAACTCTCCGGCAGGTCGTCAACAGGCGTGGCGCACTCTGGAGAGGCGCGGTTCCCAGAGTCCTTGCCGGTACCCCTGCTAGTATTTTTCCCCTTCTTTGTTTCCTTGGCGGGAGCTGGGACTTCTGTGGCCCTAGCTGCTACCGCGTCCTGATACATCTTGTCCACACATATAATTGCATCTTTCTTATCTGACGGAATGGAGATGATACCCATCGCCCCTGGCATCTTCAAGGTGTTGTAGGCATAATGGGATGCTGCCATGAATTTTGCCAGAGGCGTAGCCTTGAGCTCCATTGGGGAGATTAAGTTCAGCCCAACCCCACCGTCAACTAGCATCTTTGTTACCTTGAGGTTGCGGATTGTCGGGGAAACCAACAACGGCAAACACCCAACCGCAGTGGTACAGTCAGGGTGATCCTCCTCGTCAAAGATGATAGGCGTGCGGGACCATTTGAGTGGCCTTTGGGAGTCTACAGCTGGCTCCACGACATTGACCTCACGCGCCAAATGCTTGAGCCGGCAATGAGAGGAGTGCAAATATGCACCCCCATCAACACACATCGCTTCGGTTGCCTTTTGGAATTCTTGCTCGCTGGTTTCTTCCTCATCCTCTTCATCACTCCCATCGTCTCCTTCTTTATTTTCACGACCTCTAGCAGGTTTTTCCTTTTGCTGCGGGGCCTTGCCGCGGCAGCCCCTCTACCACCACGACCTTTCTGCCAGAACCCTCTTGGCCTTTCTCCCAATCATGCTTCTTGTATTCAGCCCTTTGTTTCTTAACAAGCTGCTCAACTTGGTGGCACTCTTGGAGATCACGGCGTGTGGTGCAGTGGATCTTGCAGTATGGCTTGTCGAATCGCCTGGCTTTCTCCACTGTCGCGGCCTCCCGGCAATCAGCACACGTGGCATCTCCCTTGCCGGGGGCCTCGGTTTTGGCCTTCTTGCCAGCACTAACATCACCAGAGCTCTCAACATCCAACACTGCCTTCTCTTTGCGCTTCCTATTGCGCCTCCGGTTTCTCCTCCTCTGGCTGGCGGCATCGTCATCATCATCTGAATATTTCTCGATGCCAGCCTCCTCTCCAGGGAGTCACCTTCCTTCTTCATCCCAAGCACACTTATCAGCCAAGGTGTGCAACTCGTTGACAGTCTTGGGCAGCCGAACATTCATTTTGACTCACATCCTCCTGTTGCGCACGTTCGAATGGAACGCGGCAATCACGACTGTCTGGTGTATCTCTAGAATGTTACGGTGTACTCGACTGAACCTCTGTATATATTTACGCAAATCCTCCCCTTCCTTCTGCGGAAGGACTTGCAAGCCATTGGGCTGTCCAGGCAGGCCACCTGTGAAGGCGCCAACAAACTCATTGCACAAGTCAGTCCACGTTGAAATGGAGTTTTCCGATAGGTGCATCAGCCATGATCTCACATTTGGCTTGAGTGCCAAAGGGAAATAGTTGGCAAGAACCTTCTCATCTCTGCCCCTAGCGGCTTGAACAGCAATCGTGTAGATGCCCAAAAACTCTGCCGGGTTTAATTTTCCATCGTATTTTTCCAGCAGTTCAGGCTTGAAGGCTTGGGCAGATGGCCAGCTGTCCTACCGCAGCTCACGAGTGAAGGCAGGGCACCCAACCTCGTAAGACAAGTACCCACTGACAATGGGCATGGGTTCGTCAATGTCTGGGCCATTGCCTCTGTTTTATTGACAGTGTGCCTCCAGGCATCGTTCTATGGTGACGCGCGCATCTTCCTTCCATCAGTCTTCGAGAAACCGCCGCTGATCCCGGCGGGTTTGCGGACCAGACGAAGCCATCGACGTCTCGTCGGGCTTGTCGACACATTGAGTTTGCTGAGGCTGCCACCGAGCCTGTTGTCGCGGAGGGGATTACACTGTTGGTGTAGCCCCATCTACATGGCCATTAGCCCGGGCCGCCGTTGTCGTCCGCAGGCATCGCGATGGTTCCGCATGCTGCGATTTACCGGCTTCAGCAAAGCCAATCAAGCTCTGGATGGTGGCTCTCCACTCATCCATCTTGTTAGCCATCGGTGGAGAATTCAACATGAGTTGGGCCCGCGCCATTGCTTCTGCGGCTGTGCTTGGCATGGTTAACGAGGTAGACCGTGACGTTGCTTGACTCCTAGTAGAACCAGCAGGAGCGTCGCCGCGTTCTTGCCGCCGCAAACCGATCGCCAAGGCAGTCTGGCGATGAGTAGGCCGTGCTTGGGGGCCGACGTCCTTGTTCGACGCTCCGCCCTGCCCGTCTTGCTTTGGACAACACTACAAAAAAATACACTTCCGTGATGATGCATGTTTGTCACAGTAGGTCGCGTTTTCTGTCATGCATGTACATCCATGACGATTTTATGACAGAATCAAGATAGTCATACCTGTGCTATCGTAGAAGTGTTCCATGACATTACCAAAATTATCATCACGGAAGTGTCCACTTCCATGACGATAAATCGCGCGTCACAGAAGTGCTTTCGTCAAGGGTGACCGACACGTGGCATCCACCATAACGGAACAATGTTAAGCTATCGGGTCCGGTTTTGGATCCGATAACCCGTTAACAGCCCGGACCAATGTGGATTTTCCACGTGTAAAATCATCATTGGCTGGAGGAAACACGTGTCAGCTCCGCGTTTGCACATGTGTCACTCATCCAATGGGCGAGATGCGCCTATGATATGTTGACACGTGGACCGGCCCATAAGTGGCCCATAATGTTTAAATGGGCTGGTCCAACTAAAGGCCCACAAGATTTTGTGGAGCATAATGGGCCGACCCAGCTAAAGGCCCACGAGATTTTGCGGACCATAATGGGCTGGCCCAACTAAAGGCCCACAAGATTTTGCGGGCCATAATGGGCCAGCCCAGGTAAAGGCGCACAAGATTTTTGCGGGGCATAATGGGCCGGCCCAGGTGAAGGACCACAAGATTTTTGTGGACCATAATGGGCCGGCCCTGCTAAAGGCCCACGAGATTTCACCGACATTAATGGGCCGGCCCAGCTGTAGGCCCACAAGATTTTGAGGACCCTAGTAGGCCGGCCCATTAACTGGCTGCCATGTTTTGGGCCAAATGCCGGCACATATTTGATCCGGTCCATTAATGTCCTGCCACGTTCCGGGCCTAATAATGGCCCATATGAAATCCGGCCCGTTAAAAGCCTACCACGTTCTGGGCCAAATTACGGCCCAGATCAGGTCCGGCCCTTTAAGAGGCTTTGGGCTAAATTATGGCCCATATCAGATTCGGCCCGTCAACTCGACGCTATGCTTTTGGGCCCACTTGCTAAAGGCCCATTTAGTAATTCGGCCTGATATTAGTTTTGGCCTGTTAAGGGCCCGTTTAACATTTTGGCCTGTTAAAAGCCCGTCATATAGTTGGGCCTAACTACGACCCGGTTTGCATCCGGCCAGCTCGCAGCCGATAATTTGATTGGGCCAAACAAGGACCGAGACAATTTTGGCCTGTTAAAAGCCCGTGATTTGATTGGCACAATCATGGGCCGGGGTCCATTTCAGGCTACTGCCGGCCCGTGAGCTGTTCGGCACGTTTCAGGCCCAACCTACTTCTCAGCCTCCTAAAAGCCCATTGAGTTTTCTTGCGAAAAGAGGGCCGGCGGTTTACTCGGCCTATTAAAGGCTCGAATCTACTAATGGGCCAGTTTACATTTAGGCCTTTCAACGGACCAAGATGACGGGGCCCATGATGCAGATCATACATCGTGATTGCATGACGGCCCGATTATGTACCGTAATTTTACGGTTTGGCCGGTTTAATGCGAAGACAGGATATATATACAGCAAAATAACTGGAGCATCGTGAATAAGAAAAAACCTAGACTATACAATAAATAAATTACGGCATATTACATCCACTTGGCATCAAAGTTCGCCACTATGATAATAAAGCATAAGCAGACAACAGATTACATACACTGGGCATCAAAGATCGCCACCAGTGCAAATAAACACGCCGACAAAATAATATACAAAACCGACATCACTTCAATAGAGTTCAAGAAAGGTTAGCCCTACTGGGGAGCTCCAGCGCAAGCAGCTGAGCAAGCTGATGAGACTGCGCTTGTTGAACACTTATATCCTCCTCACTCTGAAAGATAAACAAGCAGACAGATGACAGGTTTTGCACATAAAAGTATCAGTGCTGACAATTCATCACATTTCTTATTGACGAATAAAGTGACATAGTTTAAAATTGCATTAACACAATATAGTATTGTTCAGGCCAAGACATGGCGGGAAATGACATTGTGAAGAAGTTGGCAGCTTCACGACACCACTGGATTACAGATCAAGAACTCATAAGTATCAATGGTTAGTGTGCTGTCAACTTATCCCATTTCAGATTGGCAAATAAAGAGACGGTTTAAATAATAGTAGAATGATATGACATTGTTCATAGTTAAGACATTGCAGAATATGACATTGTGCTGTAGTGGGTAGGTTCACCACACCAATGGATTACGGATCAAGAACAGAAGCATACATGCAGTACAAAAGAAGATCACTTGCTCTGTATAGTTTAATTTACATGGTATGAAGAAGGAACTTGGTTGTACAACTGAAAACTTAAATTGAGAAGGACAGACTTCAGCACCTCACGAGTTACGAGGCTGAGGAAGAGGCGTTGTGTCGGCATGCTGGGAAATGGCCGCGCACCAGGGCACTCGTGGCGCGCCGCAAGCGCTCCTGCGAGCGCCGTGGCTTTTAGTGGGAGTGTAATTTAGTTTCGTAAGGTGATCTCATTAGTTTTGGGACGCAAATGATAAATCCCGAACGTTCGGGAATTATTAGCATCCTTAATTAAGTATGTAAGAGGGAATGTTTGGAAACCTTGTGTATCCGTACGCATTTTGTAAGTAGGTGCATATAGCACAAACTTTACTATACTATCGCACTACACGTCTCTCTCTATATATGCTTGCAGACTGTGCTACTCCCTCCGTCCAGGTGAATAAGTCATCTTTGGTTGTGCACCGTGACCAAGAAGGAGGGAAGACTTTATACACCTAGACGGAGGGAGTACTGATATTACTTATGTACATGCAAATGCATGTTTTAACATTACGATGCGGTTTTTGTAAAAGTAGAAAAACAACACTAGTCTAGCTTGTGAAACGATTCAATGAAAAAATGCTCGTTTGATTGTTTACTTTTAGCTTCCTTCTCTGTGGTTATTTCTCTGTCGTACTTTGTACGGAGTATCTCACTGGTCGAAAAGGCATACAAATTCCCAGACCGCTTGCTACACCCTGTATCGAATTTTTTGCCTAACAAGCTGTGCCATGCAATTTGAATTCCAACTTGAGTAGTACTACTAGTAGGAGTACCATGGGCCAGTTTGTTTAGGCTTCTAGATTAGTAGTAATCACATTACTACTAGCTCCGTCCTGGTTTATTTGTCCCCATTGTAATCTGTGTCAAATGTTGATCATAAACTTGACTAATGAAATGTTTGTGCATAACACATGCACTAACATTTTATCAGTTAAATCTTTGGTCAAAATTTACCACAAATTACAATGGTGGCGAATAAACCAGGACGGAGGTACTAGTAGTAGTTTAGAAGCCCAAATAAGTGAGTGAGGCGCCTTAATGTTACTCTCCACTGTGACTAGTCTTATGGGAAAAGCTGGGGAAGAGACGGCTTATTTTTAAGCCGCCAAAAGAACTGGCCCTAGGAGTAGTAGCTTATTTTTTATTGTGCTTTGCAAGAAATGATCTTTAAGAATTAGTTTTTGAGTATCAATTGTTATACATGTTGGCTACAGATGACATGGCACTTTCTTATAGTCAACAGTTGGCTATACTATTAAGTATTAACCATGCCCTTATACACCTAGACGGAGGGACTAAATCAGGATGACTTGGAAGGGGTAGAGGAGATGTAAGAAATGGTTCATAGTAAGTCTTTCACCAGTACTGTAGTAAAAATTCATACAAGGAAGATTCTAGACTAAACTATAAATGGATACACTTTTATTCATGCGCGATACTCCAATAGAGCAAGATCTTGCATGGAAGTCTCCACATGCTTAGACAACGGATTACACTGAGCGAAGACTAATGATCAACATTTAACTTGATAATGCGTATGTCCAGGTGAACCTCCTTGGAATCCCCGTGCACCGTGTTGGGGGGTAAATCATACCATGCGTCTTCCATGTCCACATCAGCGGGAAGGTCCCAGCTCTGCACAGTCCTAGTCAGCATGATGGAGCCGGTGTCACTGCCCACGTACCTCGGAGGGGTAGTAACAGTGAGCATGCACCCGTACATCGGCCTCGTGTCAGTGTCAGCGTCAGTGGCGTCGCCCCTGACACACACTACAGAGACGGGGCAGCAGCCTGCGCGGGCCTCGCCGGTGCCCATGATCAAGAGAGGAAGACGCTGCCGTCCTCCTCCGAGACTAGCAGGCGGCGGTGATCCTCCAGCGACACCGGCATGGTGAACGGGTAGCACGTCTCGTACTTGATGTTCTCCACCAAGGGCCAGTTGTGACCGCTGCATGCATCCGTGAGGTGATGCACGATGTCCCCCGGCGAGCCCCAAAACGGCATCGGGCACTCATAGCAGTAGACAAAGGGCTCCTTGGAGGCATCGACCAGGCCATCCATGAAACAGGAGTGGCTGTAGGGGACGTTGCGCCAGTTGAATATATGAGCAAGTTACTACGAGATTTAATCCGAATAAGCACAAAATAAATCATGACGGCTATAACATACGGTGCAACGGGAGCAGCACCGTTGGCGCTGAGGTTGTCGCCCATGTCATTGAGGAAGAGGTTGCCGAGGTCGGGGAAGAAGTCGTCGTCGGTGAAGTCGTGGCTGCCAGCAGTCGCGAGAGTGTGCTCCCCAAATTTCAACAGCGCCCGCCGAATGGAGCGCATGAGGGAGTGGCTGTAGGGGACGTTGCGGCTGCCGAATGGAGCGCAGGAGTAGCACACGAAGCAGTAGATGGTGCTCAGGTGCCCAGAAATTTTTATTTGGCATCGCTTGGGCAATGTAGGGCATTGGTGCCAAATACCCAAAAAGCAAATTTAGCACCACTTTTGGCCTACATAGTGGAAGCCCTAAGTCTCTATCTCTACTCTTATCTCTATCTCTACTACTCTTCTTTGTTTTTTATAACAAATTGAATAGTACTGCGCTATCCGCTGCACGCCCGGCTGAAGACGCCTCCTCGCCTCCATCATCACCAACTGAGTCTTTTATAGGAGTAGGAGTAGAGAAAAAAACTGAGTTGGTGATGATGGTGTGTCGTGCAATGCACGGGCATCTTGATAATTTTTTTGCATATAATTCCAAACACCACGTAGACACGGTCTTTGACCATTTTACAACTATGTTAGTATCATTGTTAGTGGTCATCCGGTGCAAGTTATAGCCCCGGTTGTTTTAACCTTTTTTTTGTAATGATATTTGGCGATTGTTCGGCACGAGCTCAATCCTGGCGAATCCCACGTAACCGTCAGATTTCCATCCGACGGTGGCCTGTTTTTAAGCCATAGTATTTGACAAAACGGCCACCCTTACACACATACTGTAACTGCGTCGCGGGCGTTTGCAACTGCCATGTCTCCCAGCGAACGTTTGCTGGGGATTGGATTTAGCACCGATGGCGGTTCGTAGTCGTTCCACACTCGGGTATTGAAGTTTGTAACTATTTTAGATTAGAATATACTACTCCTCCGGTGCTAGTAGTAGAGCTGAGTCCTACTCCACTACTACTCTACTCAAGCAAGTTAGGCATAGTAGTAGGTACTATAGGGAGTACCAGTATTATGATCACTCAAGCAAGTTGTCTGACTTCGATATGACCCTACGCTGCTGGTATGTGTCTCGTAAGTCAAGCGGCGTGCTGTAGTCATCATCACATGTCCACTTCCCGCAGCACATATTCGCTTCTCCATCTTTGTCCGCTCTTCCATCCCCGCTAAGGCACCTCCCCCCTCATCCAATCTTCCATCCCCGCTAAGGCGCCTCCTCCCTCGTCCGAAACCCAAGCACTAACAATGGCAGAACCGAGCAGCGTCCGCTGAAAGAGTGGTTGGAATTCGCTCCCCACAGAGGTAATCAAGATCATTGTTTCCCGTGTGGACAATCTCAGTACATTGCCGCTCGCCGCGTGCTCGTCGGGACTGTACCGTTTACTCAAAGCCCTCGGCCTGAGCTTTTTAAGCCAGCTCCTTGCTTGCTGATGCCGCCTGATCTTCAGAAATGGCGTGTCACATAGCATAACGATCGTAGGGTGGCGAGCATCAAACCCCTTGACTGCAATCTGATCCCCGTCACCCTCAACTACATTAACGGTATGTACTGGGTCGGCATGAACACGTCTTGGATGGTGCTCGTCGACGGTCGCGGCAGCTGGATGCTCGTGGAGGTCTACACCCGGCGATTGATCCCCCTTCCTTCGATTAACACTGCACTGCTTTGGCACCGCGGCCCAGAATACTCGGAATCTTACAGTACCCAACATGATACCAAGTTTGATTTGCTCAAGGTTGTAATCTGCCAAGTCCCCACAAGATCTGCGAATTATAAAGACTTCAGGCTAATTGCGTTCTTCAACCGCGGTCTCGCCTATCTAACAGGTCATTGCGGTAAGTGGATCAATCTGCACGTCCATGGCAGGATCATACATCCTCCAGTTCTCTGATGCCATTAAACACAAGGGCTTCATTTACGCTATCGACTCCTTCTATGGCTGGACGTATTGCTGGCCTACTCCAGTCATGGCTACAAATGGCTGTTACGGCAGTATGTTACTTTCCTATGATATCATGATGGCTTGCTTATATTACTGTCAACATTATTGAAAAATATTCATGCTCATAACATGCCGTTCTTAAGATTGACTACATCAAGAGCCCTTTTTTATTTGACTCCAACTTTGTTTTTGAGGGTTATTTGACTCCAACTTGATATGATGTTGTAGGCCGCCTGGTGTCCCTACCCTTCCTAATCCCAGAACCTTTCAAAGAAAAGCGGCATGGCAGTTGCAGGTGGTTCCTGGCTCGATCAGACGACAGCGAACGATTGATGATCGTTCGCACGTACCGGACATGTTGTTTCGCGGAATACAATCACAGTCACTGCAAGGTCTTTGAGCAGGATCCCAGCTTCTCTGGGCCTTCAGGAATTTTTGACTCAAGGTTGGTAAGTAGCCTTGGTACACGCTCTCTGTTTGTCAGACTGAATTATCCGATTAACCAGGAGATAACCGACGACAAGGATCATGATGGCAGTGCAGTTTCGTTCATCAGGCAAAACTGTGTGTACACAGCATACCATGCGTCTCTGCATGCACCATACCCTGATATGTGCCACCACGCTCTGTAGCCCAAAGTAGGAGAGAGGGTCGCAAGTATCAGACTTCGACCTGCTGGCTGGAGTTTCCCCCGTCAGGCACCCATCTGGTTCAAGCCATTAGCCAATCTCCACAGCTTAATAAATAGTAACGTCTAACTAAGCCAGTTAGTTAGATGTGTACACTTGGTGTAGTAGGATCTTTATTTAGTTTGATGCATACACTTGTTCTTTTTTGGTAGCCCTTTTGTAATGATGGCTGATGTTTGGTTTGGAAGAGAGAGCTGCGTCTTCACTCTTTTGGCCTGCTTACTGCTTCTGTTGCACCCCCAGCCTTGGTTGCTGCTGCTGTTGCTGTTTTCGGTGTACAATCAGTAGTATATTTCGTGTGTTGGTTGAATAAATGTGTTGTTAGAACGACAAACACAATGTTTTGGAAGTCGTTGCACAGTTCGATCCTTTAGTGCCCCATACCGTACGTAGCGCATACTATTTTTCGTACGGAACACATTTTCCACTTGTTGATAACATGCAACCCACTGATGAAGGCCCAATAGAGGAGCCCATAATTAACTGGAAGGGAGGCTCTCACATGAATCCGGCCCAGGCACATGCTCATGGTCCCCTAAACACAAATAAGTAAATAAATAAATAAAGCTAAATGCTGATGCATCAGTTCTTTAAATTCACGATTTAACAGGAGGATATTATTTCCTATGATAGTGTCGTTACATTCAGTAGATATTATTCTTAGGCAAAGATAGCGACCAGTCTTCCTTCTCCCAGCATTTTCTTCCTGCAACCAGCGGACCCATGCAAATCGTTGTCAACGTCGTAAATAGTTCCGGTCCATTTTTATTTTTCAATAAGAATGTCCAACCCAGCCCAGCACATTGGCGACAACACTTTATCCTTCGCCTTGGTGCGCTCGCCGCGGCGCCGCCGTCCGGCCCTGTCAACATAGTTTTTTTTCGAAACGGTCCCTGTCAACATAGTGAATCGGGAGAGGATTGTAGTTGTGAGTATGACAGTACGGACCAACCAGGTCCACTCCCGAACACAAGCAAGCGCCTCTTTTACTACTCAGATGAACCCCTCGTTTTTTACTCTAATCCACCCTGCTGATATCTGGGACCCACATCATTTTCAACGTATAGTCAATTAGCGATAGAATTGCACGACTTTTTTTTGAGTAGTAATTTGGAGGAGCAGACTATAAACAGGGTTGTGCGGTCTCTGTGGCCCGTCTAACAACATGACCAGCCCAGCAGTTTTTTCTTTGGGAAAATAGGTAGCTCAGTATTTCTTTTTGAAGAATACCCAAGCTAGGCCTATTTGTTTTCTCTGGCTTACTGGGCTGCAAATCTTTCAAGACGAGGAGGGATGCATTCCGGCCTGGCCAAAGAGTATGGTCAGTGTCTGTTAAAAGTAATATCAAAAGGGGTTGAAAATTCCAAAAAAAATATAGCAAATGGGATATTAGTTTCTTTTTTTTGTCTTCACTGATATCTTATTTCATTGGATTTAACATGACATAGTACTAATTAATTTTTAAATTTGTTTTAGTATGGCTACTAATTTTTGGATTAAGAATATTTTGTTCCCCAGCAAAAGTTTGCGAATTTTCAAAATTTCGCACATATTTAGTTAATTTTTTAAACCCTGGTACTGACCAGAAAATGGGCAGCAATTCTAAAAATTGAAAACGGGCTGCAATAAATTCCATATGAATTAGAAAATGAGTAAAAATTATAAAAATAATAGCAAATGGGCTGTACACGCCACAGATTTCGAGGCTGACTTGTTTACGCAAGGCTTTGTCAGTCAACACACGATTCTAGCAGCAGTGACTGGTGGATGTCAATCCAACGACCGACGTGCTTCTTTAATATCTGATCTTCCTACTCCAGCCACCTAAACTAGCGCAGACGAGACTGCCTGCTCCCTCCTCTTTGTGGCCCATGTGATGCCGCGCAGGCTTCCCTGGCCCACCCTACTCCCTCCGCTGGCCTAGCCGCACGCAATCAACTGCCTCCTTATTACGCAAAAAATGATTCCTCCCACTGACATCTGGGGCGCACCGGTTGGGAGGCTGACCTGTGGGCCTACTAAGTTGACGCGTACGTAGGGCTTGTCAACTTAGTCAACAAACAATTCTAGCAGCAGTAACCGTTGGATTTGAATTGAACGGTCCTGCTGCTTCTTCAATCGCTGCTCTTCTTGCACCAGCCGCCCAAACCAGCGCCGGTGAGACCGCCTGCTCCTGTCTCCAGTGGCCGACTGTGCTGCCGTTGAGGCCTCACCGCCCCCTACTACTCCCACCGCTAGCCAGGCCCTGTGGCGATGGCAGCCTCACACCGCAGCCGAAGTAGTGAACCCTCGTACTCCTCTCCGCGTGGGCATCCACTGCCGCGTCTTCCCCGGCTCCGCGTCGTCCCCTTCCTAGGCCTCGCCGTCGTCCACCACCTTGGATGCGCTCGGCGCGGAGTGGTCAACGTGGTCAATGATAGACACCATCGGAAGTAGACTGTGCGTGGAGAGGATCACAGCTGGGTCCACGGCCGCACGCTAGGAAATGCCTCCTTATTACGGGCAAAATAATGATTCCTCCACCTGATAGCTGGGACCCACCAGAAGGGCCTTTGTATTTCGCGAAAAAATGTTCCCACCGCTGGCAGGTCGAACCCACCAGCTATATCTTCGCACGCAAGGAAGTGCCTCCTTATTACGCACAAAAAAATGAGTACCTCCTGCTAGCTAGGACCCACAATAGTGGGAGGCTGACTTGTGGGCCAACTAAGTTGACTGGGACAGAGGGCTTTGTCAACTTAGTCAATATGAACGGTTCTAGCTCCAGTGACCGTACGATGTCCATCCAACGGCCGTAGTGCTTCTTCAACCTTTGGTCTTCTACTCTTCTTGCTGCAGCCGCCCAAACCAGCGCCGGTCGTGCCTTGTTCTCCTGCCTCCCGTGGCTGGCTGTGATGCCGCGGAGGCCTCACCGCCCCCTACTACTCCCACCACTGGCTAGGCCATCCCTCTACTCACCCACACCCCCTGTTATTCTGCGGCGATGGCAGCCTCACACTGCAGCCGAACCAGTGAACCCTCGTACTCCTCTCCGCGTGGGCATCCACTGCAGCGTCTTCCCCGGCTTCGCGTCGTCCCCTTCCTAGGCCTCGCCGTCGTCCACCTCCTTGCTTCTCTCGGCACGGCGTGGTCAATGTGGTCAACGACCGACTTCCATCGGAAGAGTACTGTACGTGGAGAGGCTGATAGCTAGGTCCACAGCAGCCGCAAGGAGGTGCCTCCTTATTACGCGCAAAATAATTATTCCTGCAGCTGACAGCGGGACGCACCGGACGGGCCACCGTATTTCGTGAAAAAAACATTTCCCCCTGACTGCTGGGACCCACCAGCTACATCTTCGCACGCAAGGAAGTGCGTCCGGGCAAAAAAAATGATTTGCCCCCTGACTGCTGGGACCCACCAGCTATATCTTCGCAGCAAGGAAGTGCCTGATAGTCGGGACCCACCTGGTCGAAGCGTATGTAGCGTTGTCATTCTGGTCGCGAACGTGTACGTACATACTGGTCGATGTAGAGCGCGCACTTGTCGTAGTAGAGGCGCGCATGTAGCATGTACACGTACGTAGAGCGGACAGTGTGCAAGAAAGAAAATACGGCCACGTACGTACATACGGGCGGGGTCTCGAACGCCTACTCGCGCATACGTACGGCCAGGGCTCGTGTACATGGCTGGGTCGGAATGGAGAAACAGCGTCGTCGTCGTGTTCATGGGGAGCCAACCGGCTGGGTCGGAACGGAATGCGTCGTCGTGTTCATCGGGAGGGCTTGGACGGAACAACCGATGGAAACGAGGTCTGGCGTACCGCAGAACGGAGGAAACAGCCTTGTGTTCGATCGGCCACGTTCGAAACGGGATCCTATTCATCGGGAGGTGTCTGGCGTACCGCAAAACGGAGGAAACAGACCTCCTACGGTTGAAACAAGGGTCCTGTTGATCGGGAGGGGTGTGGCGTACCGCAAAACGGAGGAAACAGACTTGTGTTGGAGCGCTACGGTCGAAACAGGGGTCCTGTTCATTGGGAGGGGTGTGGCGTACCGCAAAATGGGACTCCATGGGATACTGTTCATCTCCACCGTCGACCCCCTCCAGCCTCCACGGGCTACTGTTCATCCACCGTCGACCTCCTCCAGCCTCCACCTGCGACTGTTCATCCACGGGCTCCTGTTCATCCAGCCTCCACCGCCCGCTACTCCACCGGCTACTGTTCAACCAGCCCTCTCCACGGGCTCCTGTTCAACCACCCCTCCACAGGCTACTATTCATCCAGCCCTCCACCGTCTACTGTTCATCCAGCCCTCCACGGAGTCGTCCTGTTCATCCAGCCCTCCGCGGGATCCTGTTCATCCAGCCCCAATCGGCTCAATCGATCAGGATCCTGTTCATCCAGAGGCAACAACATGGGGTCCTGTTCATCCAACCCCACCAGGAACTGTTCATCCAAACCCCCTAGCAACGCTCACTGTTCATCTAGAGGCAGCATCGATCGGCTTCAGTTAGCAGCAGTAGCGAAGGAATCGCTCGATTAGGTTCAGTTAATAGCCATCGATCGATCACTCGGGTTCAGTAACGCGTAGCCTGCAGTGCAATCGCTCAGGTTCAGTTAGAGCACAACACCTCGCACACACGCGCGTACGTGTACGAGAGAAACGCGCATCGCTCGGCCCCCGACCACCCACCGTAACCGGGAACTCCCCGATATTTTCCTCGCCCTCGCTTCTACTGAAGGAAATATGCCCTAGAGGCAATAATAAAGTTATTATTTATTTCCTTATATCATGATAAATGTTTATTATTCATGCTAGAATTGTATTAACCGGAAACATAATACTTGTGTGAATACATAGACAAACAGAGTGTCACTAGTATGCCTCTACTTGACTAGCTCGTTGATCAAAGATGGTTATGTTTCCTAGCCATTGACATGAGTTGTCATTTGATTAACGGGATCACATCATTAGGAGAATGATGTGGTTGACTTGACCCATTCCGTTAGCTTAGCACTCGATCGTTTAGTATTCTGCTATTGCTTTCTTCATGACTTATACATGTTCCTATGACTATGAGATTATGCAACTCCCGTTTACCGGAGGAACACTTTGTGTGCTACCAAACGTCACAACGTAACTGGGTGATTATAAAGGTGCTCTACAGGTGTCTCCAAAGGTAATTGTTGGGTTGGCATATTTCGAGATTAGGATTTGTCACTCCGGTTGTCGGAGAGGTATCTCTGGGCCCACTCGGTAATGCACATCACTATAAGCTTTGCAAGCATTGCAACCAATGAGTTAGTTGCGGGATGATGTATTACGGAACGAGTAAAGAGACTTGCCGGTAACGAGATTGAACTAGGTATTGAGATACCGACGATCAAATCTCGGGCAAGTAACATACCGATGACAAAGGGAACAACGTATGCTGTTATGCGGTTTGACCGATAAAGATCTTTGTAGAATATGTGGGAGCCAATATGAGCATCCAGGTTCCGCTATTGGTTATTGACCGGAGACATGTCTCGGTCATGTCTACATTGTTCTCGAACCCATAGGGTCCGCACGCTTAAAGTTCGATGACAGTTATATTATGAGTTTATGAGTTTTGATATACCGAAGGTTGTTCGGAGTCCCGAATGTGATCACGGACATGACGAGGAGCCTCGAAATGGTCGAGACATGAAGATTGATATATTGGACGACTATATTCGGACACCGGAATGGTTCCGGGGGTTATCGGATATTTATCGGAGTACCGGGGGTTACCGGAACCCCCCGGGAAGCTATTGGGCCTTATGGGCCTTAGTGGAAAGGAGAGAGGGAGACCAAGAGGTGGCGCGCGACCCCCTTGCCCCAATCTGAATTGGGAAAGGGAAGGGGGCGGCGCCCCCCCCTTCTCCTTCCTTCTCTCCACCTCCTCCTTCCCCCTTCTCCTAGTTGGAATAGGAAAGGGGGGAGGCAAACCTACATGGAGTAGGATTGCCCCCCCTTGGGCGCGCCTCTCCCCTTGGCCGGCCCTCTCCTCCTCCCCCCTTTATATACGGAGGAGGGAGGCACCCCATAGACACAACAATTGATCTCTTGATCTCTTAGCCGTGTGCGGTGCCCCCCTCCACCATAATCCACCTCGATAATATCGTAGCAGTGCTTAGGCGAAGCCCTGCGTCGGTAGAACATCATCATCATCACCACGCCGTCGTGCTGACGGTACTCTCCCTCAATGCTCGGCTAGATCGGAGTTCGAGGGACGTCATCAAGCTGAACGTGTGCTGAACTCGGAGGTGCGGTACGTTTGGTACTTGATCGGTCGGATCGTGAAGACGTACGACTACATCAACCGCGTTGTGCTAACGCTTCCGCTTTCGGTCTATGAGGGTACGTGGACAACACTCTCCCCTCTCGTTGCTATGCATCACCATGATCTTGCGTGTGCATAGGATTATTTCTTTGAAATTACTACGTTCCCCAATAGTGGTATCCGAGCCTAGTTTTATGCGTTGATGTTATATGCACGAGTAGAACACAAGTGAGTTGTGGGCGATACAAGTCATACTGCTTACCAGCATGCCACACTTTGGTTCGGCGGTATTCTTGGATGAAGTGGCCCGGACCGACATTACGCGTATGCTTATGCGAGACTGGTTCTACCAACGTGCTTTGCACACAGGTGGCTGGCGGGTGTCAGTTTCTCCAACTTTAGTTGAACCGAGTGTGACTACGCCCGGTCCTTGAGAAGGTTAAAACAGCACTAACTTGACGAACTATCGTTGTGGTTTTGATGCGTAGGTAAGAATGGTTCTTGCTCAGCCCGTAGCAGCCACGTAAAACTTGCAACAACAAAGTAGAGGACGTCTAACTTATTTTTGCAGGGCATGTTGTGATGTTATATGGTGAAGGCATGATGCTATATTTTATTGTATGAGATGATCATGTTTTGTAACCGAGTTATCGGCAACTGGCAGGAGCCATATTGTCGTGGAATTGTCACGGCAGATGTCCTCATGAAAGGACTTAGTTGTGGAGCCATCGCAACTAGGAAGCTTAAAGGGGTTAAAACGGGACAAAGGACACGAGGGTTTATACTTGTTCGGCCCCTTACGGTGAAGGGAAAAGCCTAATGCAGTTGAGGTGGAATTTCTAGGGTTTCGATGACCAGGGAGCGAATCCGCTATGCCCGGCTCTCGATTTGATGTTACTTGCCCTAAACTGTCGCCGGGTCGTCCCTTTATATACAGAGGTCAATGCCCAGCAGCTCATAAAGTCCCGGCCGGCTCATAAAGAGTGTCCGGCTCGGTGACCACTTAATCTTGCCTTACAATACAAGTTATGGTCTTATGGCAGTTTATCACTACATGCCTTAAGTCGCCTTTGGGCTTTGGGCCCTTAACTGAACCGCCATCTTCAAGCTTGATATTGGGCTTCATATGATGAATCGCCATAGCGTAACCCGGCCCCTCCTGGGCGGGTTACACTAGTTGTTATATCCCCAACATTAGGCCCCAGATTGATTTGAACCGGTTCATGTCAATCTTCAATACTTTAAGAAAAGTCTTCTGCCTTCTACCTGTGCAAAAGTTATAACCCGCCATGACGTCATCTTCTGAATTCATGATAACCCGCCATGACGTCATCTGCCATTAAATTCATATTTTATTCAATCATATCCCAACGGATCCTTATCTTAACGACCATCCCGAGAATCGAGGCATCTGAGTAGCTGGATAACCATGCTTCGGCCTCCTCGTTTCTCACGCCTACTCTGTCAGTCTTCTCCTTATAAATAGGCACGACCTTAGGTCTTTCTTCACTCTCCTCCTTTCTGTCGCCTTCTTCCTCTCGCGGCTCCGCTACTGCTCGAGCTCCGCCGCCAATGCCGCCGCAGAGCACCTCGTCTTCGTCGACCTTGGCCACTGCATCAACCTGAATTGATCAGAGAACGGCGGCGATCCTCCGCAGTAGATCTGCAGCTGTAAGTCCTCACCGTCCCGCACCTCAGACCCGCATTTTAGGGTTTGCGAGTTCCTTTGTGTTCTTCGCTGTTCATCACAGATTTCTCCGTGGTTCCTTCATTGCGTCTTCTTTCAATCTAAAAGGAATGCTAAACTCATGCGGTAGTGGTTTTGCATCTATTTCAGACGCTTAGAGATCCCTTTTTCCAGTTCAGAGGCCTCAGTATAACTCACGAGCTCATCTGTACTAGATTTTTAGGTCTAGAATAATTTCTTTTCTGAACAGCCATTTGATCCAAATTAATTGTTGCATCCTGTGAAACATGTTTTTGTACACTTAGCCGATGCATGTATCTTGATAGATCCACTTAGCCATGGTGGCTCACACCACCGGCTCTAATTTGAGATGCTCAATAGATAACTTCAAACGCGCCCAGAGTCTGAGATAACCTCAACTGCTCATGGTGGCTTAAATAATCTGACATAATTAACCATACACCATTAGGCCCCTTTCTAAGACGCCATCTTGAGTATGAATTGAAGTATTTCTCTCTAGCTTAAATTTTGAACCGGAAATTTTTATTTTGCCATAGGCTTCCATCTCCACAATGCCGCCCAAGGTGCCCAAAGCACCCATTACATGCAACTGGGTCAAATCCATCGTCACAGATAACACATTTGATGATTTTGTGAAGACTGGTTATCTGCCGAAGAAGGAAGTCATGTCCTATCGTGCTCCTGATCCGACAGAAGAAAAACCTCAACCCAAGGAAGGGGAAGTTATCGTCTTTACTGATCACATGAACCGGGGCTTTTCTCCACCCAGCTCAAAGTTTTTCAGAGATGTCTTGCACTTTTTTGACCTGCGAGCTCAAGACATCAGGCCCAATTCTGTGTCAAATATTTGCAATTTTCAAGTGTTCTGTGAGGGGTACCTTGGAGAAGAACCCAGCTTGCTACTCTTTAGAGAGTTATTTTATTTGAATCGCCAGAATGAACGTACCAATGGGCCCAGCTTGGAACTTGGCGGAATCTCAATCCAGCGACGGAGAGACTGTCTCTTTCCGTATGCCGAACCGCCGAGTCACCCTAAAGATTGGAACCAGACGTGGTTGTATTGTCAAGATACTTCTCCGGCTAATGAGAACCCTCTGCCAGGCTTTCGCGCCCTGCGCCTCGAGTCCACTCACCCCTTGCCAGATAAACTGTCTCCTGCTGGACGTCAAACACTTGCCCCCACCATGAGTAAGTTCAAGGCTCTTCTGGGGAATGGCTTAAACGGCATTGATCTGGTCCGGGTTTGGCTTGCCTGGCGGGTTATTCCTTTGAGCCGCCGCCCCGGCTTGATGTGCGATTACACAGGCCAAAAGAATGATCCTCTGCGGCACAACCCTGATGACTTACCTGAGGACGTCATTGATGATATGACAAAGTCTCTTCTGAATGAGAGCCTGGTAGATTGTGGCAAAGTAGGTTTAAGTCCTTTCTGCAAAGCTAACCTGGCTCCAATGGTAAGCCATTGACTTAAGCATTTTTACCTTCAACTTTGACAATTTCGTCTTTACTCAAAAAACCCTTATTGTAATTCACAGGCTGATGACGAATTTTGGAAGGTCAAGTATGACCATGAAGCTGCAAAGAAAGCCAGGAAAGCCAAGAAAGCCGCCAGGAAAGCCGCTGCTCGGGAGAAAGGTAATAAGCCTAGCGCCTCAGATATGCTTCATTTAGAAGATACCTCCGAGTCAGAGGTAGCTCTTGACTCTTTAGGCTCCTTTTTTAACCACCTTATTGACATTGATTATCAACAGGAGGACACAGGAGCAAGTCATGTAGTGAATGAAGAGGTAACTATTATTTCCTCTGACTCCGAGCCTTTGCCAAGATGGAAAATCCGAAGAATAACCCAGAAAGTAAGATTTTCACATCCTTTAGCTTATCAAGATCCTCAATTTCTTTTGAAGCAACAGATGCCTGAGAACCGGAGGCAACCCCGGACCAGCAAGGATGCCGAACTTTCCTCCGGCTTACCAAATGCACCAAAGAAGCACCGGAACAAGGTTACTTCCGATTTTCACCCTATTTATCCTTTGGCGGGTCTCATTCGTGAACCACTCAATTCTTCTAACTCAAACTACCAGGAAACTTCACCTTCCTCCGGCGAGTCAATGCAGTCCAACTTGCCGAATTTTAAAACCGCTCCAGGGTAATGATAATCTGCTTATCTTGTGCTTATCTTAATTCATGTTTTTTGCACTAACCTTTTGATTTTTTACACATCGTACAAGTAAAGCCCAACAAAAGGGCGAAGAAGAACAAGCCGGCCGAAGAGCCGATCTTAAATGAACCGGAGCTCAGAACGGCTGCTCCTGACACCTCCGCTCATGAGCCGCCGTCTGAACCAGCCCTCGATATTCCAACGCCAACTTCTGACCCGCCTGTAGAGCAAGACATTGATGGCTCTGAGAACCCAGAGATCCCTAGCCCGGCCAAGACAAATGACCCGGATGTTGAAATCATCAAGACTGCCTTTGTTGAGTCAGGGAGACCCACCGTGCTAGCCAAGTGCTCCACCAAAGAAGAACTTCTGGAAAGCCGCAGGGCTAAGCTGCATGTCACTGATTATACTCATCTGAGTATTGGAGAAATCGTCTCTGGTTATATGAACCAAGTGCACAACAGCCGTGACATGGAAATTGACATGGTAAAGCACATACACCAGAAACCTGAGGTATCACTCTTGCTCTGTATTTTATTTATTCTTACCATACCAGCCCCCAAGTCTATTGCTTATAACGAAATACACTGTAGACTTTAAAATCAGCTTGGTAATATATACAAGAACTCCGGCTTATCCTGTAGCCCCCAAGGGCCGGCTTAAACAGCATGTTTGAACCGGTCCTTATCATGTTTTAATCAAGAAGTACTTGGAATAGCAATATGCATTATCCCAAAAGTGCCAAGTACCTTTGCTTGCAAAGTGCTTGGGACTTACTTTAATGAACCACCACTGCAAACCGAATTCTTCAGCATACATTAGCCCCCAAGTGCCAAGTATGTTTGCTTGCAAAGTGCTTGGGACTTATTGTTGCATTATGATAATCCTGATTGTAACCCGGCATTTGTACAGGCCACCATTAGTCAATTTGAATCGGAGATTTCTGACTTGAAGAATCGCTTGGAAGCACAAGGGATTGAAACCCAAAAAGCCAACTCCAAGTTTGAATTCAGTGTATCTGAACAAGAGAAACTGAGAAAAGGGTTTGAAGCAGAGAAGAAGGCCTGGGCTGATGAAAAGACCGCCTTGATCAACCGGGCTGAGAAAACTGAGGCGGCTCTTGCAGAAACAACCGCCGAGTTATCCGTCTTAAAACGCCATGTATCTCAGATGGTCTCAGCAATCTTTGGTAAGTTACTCTACAAGTGTTAGATATTTGAATTTTTTCTAACAAGTATATCAATTGTCATCGACTCACCTGACTTTGTAATGCAGGCCCCAGGAGTTCCAATCTTGACCAAAGCATGCTGGTAAAATTGAAGGCGGTTTACACACTGGTAGAACAACTCTACACCGGGTCACAGGGTGCTTTAGCCACCGTGGCCTTGTCGAATGAAGTTCCTACCCTCCTGGCAGATGTACTCAAGCGGCTTGCCGTGCTACCTCAGCGGCTCAAAGAGTTAAGGCGATCTTCTGCGAGAGCCGGAGCCATAGCTGCGTTAAGCTGGGCCAAGGCGTGGCTACCGGAGCTAGACTCGGCCGACATCGCCATTGGGTATCCAAGCCTGAAGGAAGACGGCACCCCATTTGACCAAAAGGGTTTCACCGCTTGTGTGAAAGAAATACGCCCTGTGGCTACTCTGATTGGTAACGACACGGATCTTACCAAGTATCAACCGAGTTATGATGCAGAGAATCGGAGAATTCCAACACCTCATTATGAAGAGATCAGTCTGATCCCTCCAATTCGTAAGCATACCTTCGCCCCTGAAGTTGACCCGGCTAGGCTAATTGATGATGAAGCTGAATTTGAGGCTTTGAGTGGCATTGACTGGTCATCATCAACCATCCAGGACAGGGAACAAGACGGAGGAGCGGAAAGGGATGATCCGGAAGCTTCAGGTCAACAACACAATTGATCCATCTGGCGGCTCATATTTACGCTTTGCTAAAAAATAGTGTTTCATTATTTGGACTCGGGGAGCCATGTAATAGGGTAGAAAAAACACTTGGTTTTCCGTGCCATCGTGCACATGTCTGGCGCTCAACGCCGCTTAAGCCGTCATCTTATATTCCTCCATATTGTGCTGATCATCTATTTTCCTTATGTCTAAGAAAGGTTTTTAACTGTCCTGCATAGAGAAAAGAAATCACAAGTCCCTTGGCGGCTTACCGCATGGCGGGTCATATATCTTACATATAACCCGGAATATGAACAAGAGTCATAGATAAGCCGGCTGCCAATTATATCTTTGAAATATAACCATAACATCATACCTGTGATCTTTTGATTTACGTTGCCGTTTTCTGTGACCCGAACAGTAAGGGTGACAACTCAATCTTGTAGAAACCGGCACAAAGGATGTTTGTTATGTGCTTGAGAAATTATTGACCAAGATTAAGCCAGGTGGAATAAACACCACTCACTAGATGCTTTCGAATATGATCAAAAAAGTCTCAAAACAAAGTCAAATAATTGTGATTGCAAAACTAACAAGTAACACACAAAATTTTGAGGCTTCTGATTCAAATACGATCAGTAAACCGTTCTAAAGGGGTTAAGCTAAGATTCGAATATGATCATATAGCCCCCAGTGGCTTTGGCGTTGCCGATCAAGAGGGTACCGACATCTATGTTCTCTTTGGTTCGAATACGACCTATGTTTGAACAGGAAGGCCCCAATTGACCTTGAGAGTTGTTTAACGACGCTGATTCGAATACGATCCACGTCGGACCCAAAGGGGTTGAGCTATGATTCAGATACGATCAAGAAGCCCCCTAGTGGGTTTGGCAGCGTGCCAATCAAAAGGGTATCGACAGCTATGTTCTCTTTGGTTCGAATACGACCTATGTTTGAACAGGAATCCCCCTAGTGATCATGATATTTAACGGCTAGATTCGAATACGATCATGAGCCGGACCAAAAGGAGAGCCAGATTCAAATATGATCAACTCCCTGTTGGTCGTTTTTTTAAATATAATAGTGAAGACATATAAACTTTGAGGATGAAAAGGATAGAGGTCCTGCTTTATTGCTTATCATAATAGATACATCGTCAAAATATGTACATCATGAGAGCCGGCGGCTCAAGTATAGTAAGGCCGAAGATGAGCGATATTCCATGGCCGGCGGGTCTCTTCTTCTGACTTACGTGAGTCTTTGTGCTCTCGAACATCAATGAGGTAATATGACCCATTGTGTAAGTTCTTACTGACCACGAAAGGCCCTTCCCAAGGTAGGGATAACTTGTGCACATCAGACTGATCCTGGATGAGCCGGAGCACTAAGTCACCTTCTTGAAAGGTTCTGGACCTAACCCGACGGCTGTGATAACGACGCAGGTCCTGTTGGTAAATCGCCGAGCGGGCTGCTGCTAAGTCACGCTGCTCATCCAACAGGTCAAGTGCATCCTGACGGGCTTGTTCGTTATTAGCTTCAACATAAGCCGCCACACGGGGCGAGTCATGACGGATGTCACTTGGCAGAACCGCCTCTGCTCCATAAACCATGAAGAAAGGCATATAACCCGTAGACCTGTTAGGTGTAGTATTGATGTTCCATAACACAGAAGGCAACTCCTCCACCCAATAACCCGGCGTCCACTGTAAAGGGACCATAAGCCGGGGCTTAATACCCTTCAAGATCTCCTGATTAGCTCTTTCAGCTTGAACATTGGATTGAGGATGAGCTACTGATGAAACATCGAGCCGGATATGCTCACGTTGACAGAACTCTTCCATGGCACCTTTGGACAGATTAGTACCATTGTTAGTTATGATGCTGTGTGGAAAACCAAAACGAAACATCACCTTTTTCATGAATTGAACCGCCGTGGCTGCATCACACTTACTGACCGGCTCTGCCTCAACCCACTTCGTGAATTTATCAACCGCCACCAGGAGGTGTGTCTTTTTATCATTGGACCTTTTGAAAGGCCCAACCATGTCAAGCCCCCAGACGGCAAATGGCCAAGTGATTGGAATCATCCTCAATTCTTGAGCCGGCACATGATCTCGTCGTGAGAATTTTTTACAACCATCACATTTACTGACCAGATCCTCCGCATCAGCATGAGCCATCACCCAATAAAAACCATGACGGAAAGCTTTGGCCACAAGAGATTTTGAGCCGGCATGATGACCACAATCGCCTTCATGGATCTCACGAAGGATTTCTTGACCTTCCTCAGGCGACACACAACGTTGAAACACCCCAGTAACACTGCGATGATGCAACTCACCATGAACAATTGTCATTGACTTAGACTGCCGGAGGATTTGTCTAGCCAAGGTCTCGTCCTCAGGCAACTCGCCCCGGGTCATGTAAGCCAAATATGGCACTGTCCAATCTGGGATGACGTGAAGAGCCGCCACCAATTGCGCTTCTGGGTCTGGAACAGCTAAGTATTCCTCCGTGGGTAACTGAACATAAGGGTTATGTAGAATATCCAAGAAGGTGTTAGGTGGCACCGGCTTACGCTGAGATCCCAGCCGGCTTAAAGCATCCGCCGCCTCATTCTTTCTTCGATCAATGTGATCCACTTGATAACCTTTGAAGTGTCCAGCGATAGCATCAACTTCACGGCGATAAGCCACCATAAGAGGATCCTTAGAATCCCACTTGGCTGACACATATTGAGCCACTAAATCTGAGTCACCAAAGCACCTTACCCGGCTTAAATTCATCTCCTTAGCCATCCGAAGACCATGGAGCAAGGCCTCATATTCAGCTGCATTTTTAGTACAGGGAAACCTCAACCGGAGCACATAACAAAATTTGTCACCTCGAGGGGAAGCTAAAACAACTCCAGCCCCCGAGCCCTCCAATTGCCTGGACCCATCAAAGTGAATAGTCCAGTATGTGTTGTCCGACTTTTCTTCAGGCGTCTGCAGCTCTGTCCAATCATTGATGAAGTCCACCAATGCCTGAGACATAATAGCAGTACGTGGCATATACTTTAAGCCATGAGGCCCAAGCTCAATGGCCCACTTGCCGACTCGTCCTGTGGCCTCTCTATTCTGAATGATGTCTCCCAAAGGAGCAGAACTTACCACAGTGATGGGGTGACCCTGGAAGTATTGCTTAAGCTTCCGGCTCGCCATGAACACCCCATAAACGAGCTTCTGCCAATGTGGATATATTTGCTTAGACTCAATAAGCACCTCACTGATGTAGTAAACCGGCCGTTGAACCGGATGCTCCTTGCCAGCCTCCTTGCGCTCCACCACAATTGCAACACTGACAGCACGTGAGTTAGTAGCCACATACAACAATAAGGGCTCCTTATCAATGGGAGCCGCAAGGACCGGCGGCTCAGACAACTGTCTCTTCAAATCTTCAAAGGCAGCGTTAGCGGCATCACTCCACATAAAGTTGTCTGTTTTCTTCATAATCTGATACAGCGGTATGGCCTTCTCACCTAACCGGCTTATGAACCGGCTTAAAGCAGCGATACGGCCCGCCAGTCACTGAACATCATTGACGCACGCTGGCTTAGCCAAAGAGGTGGTTGCCTTGATCTTCTCCTGGTTAGCTTCAATGCCTCTGTTAGAGACCAGAAAACCCAAAAGCTTGCCTGCTGGCACGCAAAACACACATTTGGCCGGGTTAAGCATCATTTGTAGACCCGGAGATTATCAAAGGTTTCCTTCAGATCATCTATCCAGGTCTCCTTCTCTCTGGACTTCACCACAATGTCATCCACATAAGCATGAACATTTCGTCCAATCTTATTATGGAGGCAGTTTTGCACACATCGTTGATAAGTTGCCTGGGCACTCTTAAGCCCAAAAGGCATAGACACATAACAGAAGGCTCCAAACGGAGTGATGAAAGCCGTCTTCTCCTGGTCCTTAACTGCCATCTTGATCTGATGATAACCAGAATAAGCATCCAAGAAACTCAAACGCCCACAACCCGTTGTAGCATCAATGATCTGATCTATACGGGGGAGAGCGAAAGGATCAGCCGGACAAGCCTTGTTTAAGTCCGTGTAATCCACACACATACACCAGGTGCCGTTCTTTTTAAGTACAAGCACCGGGTTATCCAACCACTCCGGGTGAAAAACTTCAACAATAAACCAGGCCGCCAAGAGCCGGGCCACCTCCTCACCGATAGCTTTATGTCTCTCCTCATTAAACAGCCGAAGAAACTGCCTGACCGGCTTAAACTTTGGATCAATATTGAGAGTGTGCTCAGCGAGTTCTCTCGGTACACCCGGCATGTCAGAAGGTTTCCACGCAAAGATGTCCCGGTTCTCACGGATGAACTCGATGAGCGCGCTTTCCTATTTGGGATCCAGATTGGCACTGATACTGAATTGCTTAGATGAGTCGCCTGGAACAAAATCAACCATCTTGGTGTCATCGACCGACTTAAATTTCATCACCGTCTCATGTTTTGTGGTTGGCTTCTTCAGAGACGTCATGTCTGCCGGGTCCACATTATCCTTATAAAACTTTAACTCCTCTGCTGCACAGACAGATTCAGCATAAGCAGCGTCACCTTCCTCACATTCTAGGGCTATTTTCCGACTCCCATGTACCGTGATACTGCCCTTGTGACCCGGCATCTTGAGCTGCAAGTAAACATAACACGGCCGCGCCATGAACTTGGCATAAGCCGACCGTCCAAATAGAGCATGATATGGGCTCTTGATTTTGACCACTTCAAAGGTTAATTTCTCAGCCCTACAGTCATGCTCATCTCCGAAGGCTACCTCCAGTTCAATCTTACCCACTGGGTATGACGACTTACCAGGAACCACTCCATGGAAAACAGTGTTGGACGTTTTAAGATTTTTATCAGTCAGCCCCATACGACGGAAGGTCTCATAATAGAGGATATTGATTCTACTGCCTCCATCCATGAGTACTTTAGTGAATTTATATCCACCAACCTGAGGTGTCACCACCAAAGCCAACTGACCCGGATTGTCAATCCGGGGAGGGTGATCTTCCTTGCTCCATACAATGGGCTGCATTGACCACCTCAAATAACGAGGGACTGCTGGCTCAACAGCATTCACAGCCCTTTTGTGAAGCTTCTGGTCTCGCTTGCACAAACTAGTGGTGAACACATGATACTGTCCACTATTCAGCTGCTTTGGATTGCTGTGATAACCCGATTGCTGCTGCTGACCTCCCTGACCGAGCTGTTGATTATAATCACCTTGATTTCCTTGAAAGCCGGAACTTGAGCCACCGCTCGAGCCATGAAAACCGCCTCCACCTGAACCGCCGCCAGGCCCATGGTTGTCGTCGAACATGTTAGAATTTTTGAAAGCCTTCATGATCGCGCAATCTTTCCATAGGTGAGTGGCTGGCCTTTCCCGAGTGTCGTGTCTTGGACAGGGTTCATTGAGTAGTTGCCCAAGAGTAGGACCTGACCCGCCAGACTGAGGGGCGGCCTCCCCTTGCGTCGTTGATTGTTACCCTGTGAATTGGTGTTAGCCACAAACTCCGGGTTACCGTCAGCCTTACGTTTGTTTCCTCCCTGACTCGCCGGGTTATGCTGATGACCCTTTCCATTGCCGTTCTTCTTTCCCTTCCCTGTCTTCTCTTCATCAGAAGCGGGATCCTTGGTACTATCAGAATCGGCGTATTTGACTAGAGCCGCCATCAGCTGGCCCATGTCATTACAATCACGCTTGAGCCGCCCCAGCTTCTGTTTCATATGTCTGCTGTAACTCGGGCTCCGGCTTGGGCGAGGAGTCGAATGGATCCTGTCTCGACTATAAGAAAAAGCCTCCTACTGCGCAAGAGCCGTCTGAAGAAGTTCTCTGACCCTTCGTGTCTCAACTTCTGTTGGAGAGTCGCCTTCCACCGGGAGAGCCGCCAAACGCGCCGATGCAGCGATCAGGTTTTCCAAAGGGTTGGAAAAATGACCTGGTGGTGTTGGTACGTAGCGAAGCGGGGCAGTATTCATGTGAGGAGGTTCCATCACCCGGGGCTGAACCGGCGCCCCCACTCCGGGTGTTATAAACCGGTTTGCCTCCGGCGGGTTACTAGGGCTGGCTCCGGGTGTGCAGAAGAGATTTCGAGGATCATAAACTGGAGGCAGACGGGATTGAGCCTTCTGGTGCCTCCTCCTCATCACCTCATTAGACGCATTCAGATTCATCATAAGCTGAAAAGCCTTTGACTGGATCTGCTGAGCTCGAGCATCCAAAGCCGCCTGCTCTGCGGCCAATCTGGTGTCTTCAGCTGCTAGGGCTTCTTTGGCTCGGGCTATCTCCTCACGTACCTGTGCTACCTCTGCATCATGCTCAGCTTGATCCGCCGGAATAACTGTGGCGGTTAACAGGACCGTCAATTTGTCCATGAGATCAATCAGTACCTGAGCTAGCGGGTGCATAGGGCCTCCTGCCCCGGCCGATCCTGACCCGGAGGTTATTGCTGCCGCAGCCGTAGAGTATTGACCGGGTTGAGTACCAGCCATGAAGATCCCTACCCTGCTCGGCGGCTCAAAGGGGTCCGGAATACTACTGCCATCGGAACAGCCCCCAAGCCCGTTGTCTTGTAGTTGATACAATGAATCTGTCTCACCTGTGGACGACTCACCGTCAGAATAGACGGCCATCTCACCACCATCCACGGATCCTTCAGAAAATTCCCCTCCGTGGATGCATCCCACGAAGGCATGCTTCATGGTGGGCTGAGCCCGGGCGGGTCTCGCAGGCTGAGCCGTCTCGATGATGTCGGTGCAGATGTCCGGCTCAGGGCCCGGCTCGCCAATCCGGCCGATGAAGACATGGATTCCGCCGAAGGGGACCCGGTACCCGTACTCAATTGAGCCGGCATCGGGGCCCCAGCCGGCGTCGTCGATGTAGAGCTTGCCGCGACGACTCTTGGTCATCCGGCCCACAGCGTATCCCTTGAGCCCTTCGAAGCTGCCCTTCAAGAACTCAAATCCACCGTGCGCTGGGCCCACGGTGGGCGCCAACTGTCATGGAATTGTCACGGCAGATGTCATCATGAAAGGACTTAGTTCTAGAGCCATCACAACTAGGAAGCTTAAAGGGGTTAAAACGGGACAAAGGACAGGAGGGTTTATACTTGTTCGGCCCCTTACGGTGAAGGGAAAAGCCTAATCCAGTTGAGGTGGAATTGCTAGGGTTTCGATGACCAGGGAGCGAATCCGCTATGCCCGGCTCTCGATTTGATGTTACTTGCCCTAAACTGCCGCCGGGTCGTCCCTTTATATACAAAGGTCGATGCCCAGCAGCTCATAAAGTCCCGGCCAACTCATTAATAGTGTCCCGCTCGGTGACCACTTAATCTTGCCTTACAATACAAGTTATGCTCTTATGGCGGTTTATCACTACAGGCCTTAAGTCGCCTTTGGGCTTTGGGCCCTTAACTGAACCGCCATCTTTAAGCTTGATATTGGGCTTCATATGATGAATCGCCATAGCGTAACCCGGCCCTCCTGGGCGGGTTACACTAGTAGTTATATCCCCAACACATATGGTTGTCGCTTTATTGTATGCAATGCAATCGCCCTATAATGCTTTACTTTATTAGTAAGCGGTAGCGATAGTCGTAGAAGCATAAGTTGGCGAGATGACAACGATGCTACGATGGAGATCAAGGTGTCGCGTCGGTGACGATGGTGATCATGACGGTGCTTTGGAGATGGAGATCACAAACACAAGATGATGATGGCCATATCATATCACTTATATTGATTGCATGTGATGTTTATCTTTTATGCATCTTATCTTGCTTTGATTGACGGTAGCATTATAAGATGATCTCTCACTAAATTATCAAGGTACAAGTGTTCTCCCTGAGTATGCACTGTTGCAAAAGTTCTTCGTGCTGAGATACCACGTGATGATCGGGTGTGATAGGCTCTACGTTCAAATACAATGGGTACAAAATAGTTGCACATGCGGAATACTCAGGTTAAACTTGACGAGCCTAGCATATGCAAATATGGCCTCGGAACACTGAGACCGAAAGGTCGAGCATGAATCATATAGTAGATATGATCAACATAGTGATGTTCACCATTGTAACTACTCCGTCTCACGTGATGATCGGACATGGTTTAGTTGATTTGGATCACGTGATCACTTAGAGGATTAGAGGGATGTCTATCTAAGTGGGAGTTCTTAAGTAATATGATTAATTGAACTTAAATTATCATGAAACTTAGTACCTGATAGTATTTTGCTTTTCTATGTTGATTGTAGATAGATGGCCCGTGCTGTTGTTCCGTTGAATTTTAATGCGTTCCTTGAGAAAGCAAAGTTGAAAGATGATGGTAGCAATTACACGGACTGGGTCCGTAACTTGAGGATTATCCTCATTGCTGCATAGAAGAATTACGTCCTAGAAGCACCGCTAGCTGCCAGACCTGCTGCAGGAGCAACACCAGATGTTATGAACGTCTGGCAGAGCAAAGCTGATGACTACTCGATAGTTCAGTGTGCCATGCTTTACGGCTTAGAACCGAGACTTCAACGACGTTTTGAACGTCATGGAGCATATGAGATGTTTCAAGAGTTGAAGTTAATATGTCAAGCAAATGCCCGGATTGAGAGATATGAAGTCTCCAATAAGTTCTACAGCTGTAAGATGGAGGAGAATAGTTCTGTCAGTGAGCATATACTCAGAATGTCTGGGTATAACAATCACTTGATTCAACTGGGAGTTAATCTTCCGGATGATAGCGTCATTGACAGAATTCTTCAATCACTGCCACCAAGCTACAAGAGCTTCGTGATGAACTATAACATGCAAGGGATGGATAAGACGATTCCCGAGCTCTTCACAATGCTAAAGGCTGCAGAGGTAGAAATCAAGAAGAAGCATCAAGTGTTGATGGTCAACAAGACCACCAGTTTCAAGAAAAAGGGCAAAGGGAAGAAGACGGGGAACATCAAGAAGAACAACAAACAAGTTGCTACTCAGGAGAAGAAACCCAAGTCTGGACCGCATCCTGAGACTGAGTGCTTCTACTGCAAACAGACTGGTCACTGGAAGCGGAACTGCCCCAAGTATTTGGGGGATAAGAAGGATGGCAAGGTGAACAAAGGTATATGTAATATACATGTTATTGATGTGTACCTTACTAATGCTCGCAGTAGCACCTGGGTATTTGATACTGGTTCTGTTGCTAATATTTGCAACTCGAAACAGGGACTACAGATTAAGCGAAGATTGGCTAAGGACGAGGTGACGATGCGCGTGGGAAATGGTTCCAAAGTCGATGTGATCGCGGTCGGCACGCTACATCTACATCTACCTTCGGGATTAGTTTTAGACCTGAATAATTGTTATTTGGTGCCAGCGTTGAGCATGAACATTATATCTGGATCTTGTTTGATGCGAGACGGTTATTCATTTAAATCAGAGAATAATGGTTGTTCTATTTATATGAGTAATATCTTTTATGGTCATGCACCCTTGAAGAGTGGTCTATTTTTGTTGAATCTCGATAGTAGTGATACAAGTATTCATAATATTGAAGCCAAAAGATGCAGAGTTGATAATGATAGTACAACTTATTTGTGGCACTGCCGTTTAGGTCATATTGGTGTAAAGCGCATGAAGAAACTCCATACTGATGGACTTTTGGAACCACTTTATTATGAATCACTCGGTACTTGCGAACCGTGCCTCATGGGCAAGATCACTAAAATGCCGTTCTCCGGAACTATGGAGCGAGCAATAGAATTGTTGGAAATCATACATACAGATGTATGTGGTCCGATGAATGTTGAGGCTTGCAGCGGGTATCGTTATTTTCTCACCTTCACAGATGATTTAAGCAGATATGGGTATATCTACTTAATGAAACATAAGTCTGAAACATTTGAAAAGTTCAAAGAATTTCAGAGTGAAGTTGAAAATCATCATAACAAGAAAATAAAGTTTCTACGATCTGATCGTGGAGGAGAATATTTGAGTTACGAGTTTGGTCTTCATTTGAAACAATGCGGAATAGTTTCGCAACTCACGCCACTCGGAACACCACAGCGTAATGGTGTGTCCGAACGTAATAATCGTACTTTACTAGATATGGTGCGATCTATGATGTCTCTTACTAATTTATCGCTATCATTTTGGGGTTATGCTTTAGAGACGGCTACATTCACGTTAAATAGGGCACCATCGAAATCCGTTGAGACGACGCCTTATGAACTGTGGTTTGGCAAGAAACCAAAGTTGTCGTTTCTCAAAGTTTGGGGCTGCGATGCTTATGTGAAAACGCTTCAACCTGATAAGCTCGAAAAAAAATCGGAGAAATGTGGCTTCATAGGATACCCAAAGGGAACTGTTGGGTACACCTTCTATCACAGATCTGAAGGCAAGACTTTTGTTGCTAAATTTGGATCCTTTCTAGAGGATTTTCTCTCGAAAGAAGTGAGTGGGAGGAAAGTAGAACTTGATGAGGTAACTGTACCTGCTCCCTTATTGGAAAGTAGTTCATCACAGAAACCCGTTCCTATGACATCTACACCAATTAGTGAGGAAGTTAATGATGATGATCTTGAAACTTCAGATCAAGTAGTTACTGAACCTCATAGGTCAACCAGACTAAGATCCGCACGAGAGTGGTACGGTAATCCTATTCTGGAGGTTATGTTACTAGACCATGACGAACCTACGAACTATGAAGAAGCGACGGTGAGCCCAGATTCCGCAAAATGGCTTGAGTCCATGAAATCTGAGATGGGATCCATGTATGAGAACAAAGTGTGGACTTTGGTTGACTTGCCCGATGATCGTCAAGCCATTGACAATAAATGGATCTTCAAGAAGAAGACCGACGCTGACGGTAATGTTACTGTCTACAAAGCTTGACTTGTTGCAAAAGGTTTTCGACAAGTTCAAGGGATTGACTACGATGAGACTTTCTCACCCGTAGCGATGCTTAAGTCTGTCCAAATCATGTTAGCAATTGCCACATTTTATGATTATGAAATTTGGCAAATGGATGTCAAAACTGCATTCCTGAATGGATTTCTGGAAAAAGAGTTGTATATGATGCAACCGGAAGGTTTTGTCGATCCAAAGGGAGCTAACATAAATGCTTTGATAGTGTGATCAAAGCATATGGTTTTATACAGACTTTGGGAGAAGCCTATATTTACAAGAAAGTGAGTGAGAGCTCTGTAGCATTTCTGATATTATATGTGGATGACACATTGCTGATTGGAAATGATATATAATTTTTGGATAGCATAAAGGGATACTTGAATAAGAGTTTTCAATGAAGGACCTCGGTGAAGCTGCTTATATATTAGGCATCAAGATCTATAGAGATAGATCAAGACACTTAATTGGACTTTCACAAAGCACATACCTTGACAAAGTTTTGAAGAAGTTCAAAATGGATCAAGCAAAGAAAGGGTTCTTGCCTGTGTTACAAGGTGTGAAGTTGAGTAAGACTCAATGCCCGACCACTGCAGAAGATAGAGAGAAGATGAAAGATGCTCCCTATACTTCAGCCATAGGCTCTATCATGTATGCAATGCTGTGTACCAGACCTGATGTGTGCCTTGCTATAAGTTTAGCAGGGAGGTACCAAACTAATCCAGGAGTGGATCACTGGACAGCGGTCAAGAACATCCTGAAATACCTGAAAAGGACTAAGGATATGTTTCTCGTTTATGGAGGTGACAAAGAGCTAGTTGTAAATGGTTACGTCGATGCAAGCTGATCCGGACGATTCTAAATCGCAAACCGGATATGTATTTACATTGAACGGTGGAGCTGTAAGTTGGTGAAGTTCTAAACAAAGCATTGTGGCGAGATCTACGTGTGTAGCGGAGTACATAGCTGCTTCGGAAGCAGCAAATGAAGGAGTCTGGATGAAGGAGTTCATATCCGATCTAGGTGTCATACCTAGTGCATCGGGTCCAATGAAAATCTTTTGTGACAATACTGGTGCAATTGCCTTGGCAAAGGAATCCAGATTTCACAAGAGAACCAAGCACATCAAAAGACGCTTCAACTCCATCCGGGATCAAGTCCAGGTGGGAGACATAGAAATTTGCAAGATACATATAGATCTGAATGTTGCAGACCCATTGACTAAGCCTCTTCCACGAGCAAAACATGATCAACACCAAGGCTCCATGGGTGTTAGTATCATTACTGTGTAATCTAGATTATTGACTCTAGTGCAAGTGGGAGACTGAAGGAAATATGCCCTAGAGGCAATAATAAAGTTATTATTTATTTCCTTATATCATGATAAATGTTTATTATTCATGCTAGAGTTGTATTAACCGGAAAACAAATACTTGTGTGAATACATAGACAAACAGAGTGTCACTAGTATGCCTCTACTTGACTAGCTCGTTGATCAAAGATGGTTATGTTTCCTAGCCATTGACATGAGTTGTCATTTGATTAACGGGATCACATCATTAGGAGAATGGTGATTGACTTGACCCATTCCGTTAGCTTAGCACTCGATCGTTTAGTATTCTGCTATTGCTTTCTTCATGACTTATACATGTTCCTATGACTATGAGATTATGCAACTCCCATTTACCGGAGGAACACTTTGTGTGCTACCAAACGTCACAACATAACTGGGTGATTATAAAGGTGCTCTACAGGTGTCTCCAAAGGTACTTGTTGGGTTGGTGTATTTCGAGATTAGAATTTGTCAGTCTGATTGTCGAAGAGGTATCTCTGGGCCCACTCGGTAATGCACATCACTATAAGCCTTGCAAGCATTGCAACTAATGAGTTAGTTGTGGGATGATGTATTACGGAACGAGTAAAGAGACTTGCCGGTAACGAGATTGAACTAGGTATTGAGATACCGACGATCGAATCTCGGGCAAGTAACATACCGATGACAAAGGGAACAACGTATGCTGTTATGCGGTTTGACCGATAAAGATTTTCGTAGAATATGTGGGAGACAATATGAGCATCCAGGTTCCGCTATTGGTTATTGACCGGAGACGTGTCTCGGTCATGTCTACATTGTTCTCGAACCCGTAGGGTCCGCACGCTTAAAGTTCGATGATGGTTATATTATGAGTTTATGAGTTTTGATGTACCGAAGGTTGTTCGGAGTCCCGGATGTGATGACGGGCATGACGAGGAGTCTCAAAATGGTAGAGACATGAAGATTGATATATTGGACGACTATATTCGGACACCGGAATGGTTCCGGGGGTTATCGGATATTTATCGGAGTACTGGGCGTTACCGGAACCCCCCCCCCCACCCCGGGAAGCTATTGGGCCTTAGGGGCCTTAGTGGAAAGGAGAGAGGGAGGCCAAGAGGTGGCGCGCGGCCCCCTTGCCCCAGTCCGAATTGGGAAAGGGTAGGGTGCGGCGGCCCCCCTTCTCCATCCTTCTCTCCACCTCCTCCTTCCCCCTTCTCCTAGTTGGAATAGGAAAGGGGGGCCAAACCTACTTGGAGTAGGATTGCCCCCCCTTGCGCGTGCCTCTCCCCTTGGCCGGCCCTCTCCTCCTCCCCCCTTTATATACGGAGGAGGGGGGCACCCCATAGACACAACAATGGATCTCTTGATCTCTTAGCCGTGTGCGGTGCCCCCCTCCACCATAATCCACCTCGATAATATCGTAGCGGTGCTTAGGCGAAGCCCTGCGTTGGTAGAACATCATCATCGTCACCATGCCGTCGTGCTGATGGTACTCTCCCTCAAAGCTCAGCTGGATCGGAGTTCGAGGGACGTCATCAAGCTGAACGTGTGCTGAACTCGGAGGTGCCGTATGTTCGGTACTTGATCGGTTGGATCGTGAAGACGTACGACTACATCAACCACGTTGTGCTAATGCTTCCGCTTTCGGTCTACGAGAGTACGTGGACAACACTCTCCCCTCTCGTTGCTATGCATCACCATGATCTTGCGTGTGCGTAGGTTTTTTTTTTTTGAAATTACTACGTTCCCCAACATCTACCATGGTTATTTCCGTCATGGACGGCCCAAAGAATGTCATGCAGCTGCGTCTCCGGCCCTCCCAGGACGAAAAGCCCATTTTCTATCATGACTTTTTGTCATAGAAGTAGGAGCCCACCACATCTATGATGATACCGGGTTTTGTCACAATTATCGTCATAGAAGTGTCATAAGTATGACAGAAAAAAATTCGTTCGGCCCAAAATGTCACGGATGTGTCTTTTTTGGTAGTGCAAGGTATGCCTCTTGTAGCCGCGCCCGTGGTGAGCGCAACTAGAGGATCACGGCTTGCGCCTTAGCGAGTGTCGCTGTTGTGACTGCCTCCACTAGTGTGGCGCGGAGGTAAAGACTGGGCGTTCCCTCCACCCGCGGCTTCTGGGCCAAGCTCGTCAGGACACTGCTGATGCTGCCCAGCCCCGGCGTTTCCCGCTCTAGCTTCGGCTACGGGGGAGACAACGACGGCACCGCCTGCACCGGTCGCGTCACCCGCGGTACCCGCCTCATCCAACGCCGTCGCGGTGCCTACGGTGCCCGCGGCTACATGCGAGGGGCCCTTCAAAGTGGAGGGGTGTGCGGTCACGCAGGGTTTCTTCTTGGGCACCATGGATGCAGAAGACGAGGACGAAGAAGATGATGATGAAGATCGATGCACTGTTCACAACTTCGGGTTCGCTCAAGCGATTGCCCCCTACATGGCGCGCCAAAGATGTCGTGGGTGGACACGATCACCTATGGGGCCACAGGCCTGTAACACCCCGGATGTAACTTTCCATATTTGTAACTCCAACTCTTGCCATTTTCGGCTATGTGTTATGATATTCCCTTCGTGGTCGGGTCTTGTCTTCCATTTTGCATTTTGTTCATGTCATGCATCTCATATCATGTCATCATGTGCATCTCATTTGCATACGTGTTCGTCTCATGCATCTCAGCATTTTCCCCGTTGTCCGTTTTGCATTCCGGCACTCCCACATGCACTGGCGCACCCGTCTTGTTTCTTTTCGTGACCGGGTGTTGAATGGTCTCGCAATGGACCGAGTCTTGCCAAGTGGCCTTGGTATACCACCGGTAGACCACCTGTCAAGTTTCGTTCCATTTGGAGGTCGTTTGATGCTCCAACGGTTAACCGGGTAACCGCAAAGTCCTTTTGTGTGTTGCAGCAAACCCCCTTCCAAACAGCCCAATAACCCATCTAAGCCCCTTCCATGCTCTCGGTCGTTCGATCACGATCGTGTGGGCGAAAACCGCACTCCATTTGGAGTCTCCTAGCTCCCTATGCCTATATAAACACCCTCCCCGTCCAAAATCCTGGTCCCGAAACCCTAGCCCCGTTCCCTCCGCGCGCCGGACACGTCCGCCCGGCGCCGGACGAAAGCCGCCGCCGCCCGCAGCCAACCGGGACACGACACGTGTCGCACCGCCGTTCCCCGCGCCGTCGGCCCGCTCGGCCCGTGCTCGGCCCCCGTGGCCCGGAGCCGTCGCCTCCCGCCGCCCGCGGCTCCCCCGCCGCCCGGGCGCTGCGCGCCGCCGTCCGCCGCCGCCCGCCGCTCCGACCACCTCGCTGCCCCGTCGCCGGTCGACCTCGCCGCCCCATCGCCTCGACCTCGTCGCCGCCCATGCCCGCGCGCCCGGCGTCCCCTCACCGGATCCGGTCGGCCCGACCCCGGCGGCCTCCTCCCTCGAGCTCCTCCGGCCGCCATCTCCCTCTCCTCTCCAGGTCCGACCGCCACGCGCCCCGAATCCGGCCAGCTCAACCGCGTCGGCAAACCCTAGATCGGGCTGGATCCGAAGGTTGACTCCCCCCCCCCCGAAATATTCTCCAAGTCCCGAAGTTTTTGCATAATATTGCTCTGTTCATCGCATCATATCTCATTGCATACTGCTCCGTTTTGCGCGCATGATATATCGCAATGTTCGCTTCGAGATGCTCTTCATTTTGTTTTATTGTACCATGCTTGTTTGAGTTCATCTTGATGCCCAAATCTCTGGTGCAAGAGTGCTATATGATGTTTACTGCTGTTACTTAATAGAACTTGAGGTTTTGTTATTTTTGTTGCATTTGATGTGTGCATCTTATGGGCATGAGTTCTACAGGTGTTTTGATCTATACCATCCATATTTACAGAGGTGTATGCCATGTATTTTTGTGATCTATGTGGTGACTAGCACAAGCATGCAAACTAGGCTTCGTGATGTTTCTGTTTCCAGGGACTTAGAATTTTGCCAAGTCTGTGGCTGCTGCTATTTTATTGCCATATATCCATGTGGCTACAGTGAGATCCATGGTTATTTTGAGAATGTTCAGTAAGGATGTTTTGTAGAATAGTTGTTTTCTATCCATCCATGCCCCTGTTTGCAATTATGGAGTGCCGTAGCATGTCTTAATCTTGCTCTACTTTTGCTATAAAATGTTTCTGGCAGAATGTTACATGATATTCAATTTTGCCAAGGTTGTTGTAGTTGATTCATTCATGCAATATATTTGCTCTTGCTATGGTTAGCTTCATAACCATGCCATCTTGCTGTAGGTATGCTAGTTTTGTCATGCATTGCTTTGTCATGATTGAATCAAGCTCACCAACATGCCTTCATAACTCCGTTAATGCCATGTTCTGTTTTCTGCAAAGTCTGAAACCTGTTAACGAAACTTGCTATGTTTACATGAGTGCCATCATATCTTCTGATTCTTTTTGACTCATGGTCAGCAAGGGACTTTTGTTCTATGCATTCAGTAGCTTCATGCCATGCCTTGTTTTACTATGATAAGTTCCTCTAGCATGTGTTTTGGTTGCTCTGAACATTGCTACCTGATGTTGTTTCAGCCATGTTCAGTAATTTCACCGTCTGTGAACCTGATATCTTTTGCATTTTTGCCATGCTTGTTTGAACCTGTTATATTGTGATCTAGCCGTAGCTCAGTGTTCATCTTTTGTCCAGCATCTCCTTTAGATTACTGCCATATGCTTTGTTGCTATGTTGGGGTGCTGTAGCATAGTTACTTGATGTATTCTAAGTGCTATCGTGCTATTAATCGCAGATTCGTGTCATTCTTGTTTTGCTTGCCATTTGCAAACCGTGCATCCGTTTCCGGTGATCTTTATATCGATTTCGACCGAAATCATCTCATCTTGCCAGTGGTATACTTGGTTTGCCGAGTTACTGCCTTGTTCATCCTTTTTCTTCCGGAGCACGCACATGCATCGCATATCATATCCCGCATATCATGCATGTATTGCATCATGTTGCTTGTGCATTTCCCGTGATTGATTGTGGTTCCATTGCTTTTGTTCTTGCTGTGGGTAGAGCCGGGGGACGAGTTCGTGAATGAGGAACCTGTTGACTACGCTTACGAGGATCAAGCTTTCGACAACTCTGAGAACCTTGCAGGCAAGATGACCATACCCTCGAAATCACTTCTATCTTTGCTTTGCTAGTTGTTCGCTCTATTTGCCATGCTGCGCTACCTACCACTTGCTATATCATGCCTCCCATATTGCCATGTCCAGCCTCTAACCATCCTTTCCTAGCAAACCGTTGTTTGGCTAAGTTACCGCTTTTGCTCAGCCCTTCTTATAGCGTTGCTAGTTGCAGGTGAAGTGAAGTTGGTTCCATGTTGGAACATGGATATTTTTGGAATATCAAAATATCTCATTTCATGCCAAAGGAAATGACACAAGCCCTGAGCATATCTTCAAGGATTTGATTGACTCGCTCGACTTGGCCACTAGTTTGAGGATGGAAAGCTATGCTGAAGTGAAAGTTGGTGCCCATGGCCTTCTGGAAAGAGTCCCAGAACTTAGAATACATCAAGTTGGTGACGGGAACATTGTTCTTGGTGCCTCCTGACATTTAGGGTGTGTGGCAGTGTCCCGGGGAGTTGAGCTCCGAGGTGTTGTCGTCACAATTTTATCGTTGCTGTTCTGGAATACCTGAGTTTCGCCGACATCGAAAATCTCTTTTATGCAGTTGTTGGTGAGATCACCTCGACGCCACCCAGTACTGGGGCGGGAGTTCGGGAGTATTGCCATAACTCGTATAACGGATGCTTTTCGAAGGTTGAGGTACACGATTTCAGAAGGTTTCTTGGTTATGTGTCGATGGATGGATACAGCTGGATCTAGGGATTGCTAGTTTGGGTGATATATTTTGTGTCCCCTGTATCCCCAACACCAGATTGCATAACCAGAAAGTTTCAGGAGTTTATAGGTGGGATTCATGTAGCTCTTAGCATTTCTTCCCGCAGATATTTGGTTTGTGATTGGGTAATCCTTACCACTTATTTGTTCCACTCGTACCTTTTTCTTTTATTCATCAATCTCTTATCAAGTGGCTTCTCACCTTAATGGAAGTGTGATGATTTACTATGGAATTCATTCGTTCATCCTCGTTCGAATGTTTATTGTGAAGACTATATGTTGCAATTTCTATCCGTTGATTCAACTTGTCTATTTGTCTATCAAGATGCTAACGGATGTCACCCTCTTCAGGATGGCTCCGCCAACGCGTCAGAATCCGGAACGCAATGAGGGGAGTCAGGTGAACCCTCCGCCACCACCTCCGCCTCCGGAGGCATGGCAAGCTATCATGGCAGCCACCAACGCCAATGCTCAGATGATTTTGCAACTCTTGCAAGAGCGCACCCAGGGGCAAGGCAATCAAGGAAATCAAGGCCAAGGCAACAATCAGCCTCACTTCGCTACCCTCAACCAGTTCCTCGCAAATCAGCCGAAGTCTTTCAGCTGCTGTGCCGAGGCCACAGATGCCGATGATTGGCTCGTGGACATCAACAAGTATTTTGAATGTAGCAATGTCAGGCCTGAGGACTTTGTCAAGTTCACTTCTTTTCAACACAAGGATCAAGCTGCCGAGTGGTATCAACAATACAAAGATTCCAGAGGAGGTCGTGTGATTACCTGGAATGATTTCCGCCGAGAATTCAAAGCTCACCACATTCCACAAAGTGTTGTTCAGAGCAAGCGTGAGGAGTTCCGCAATCTCAAGCAAGGCGGCATGTCCGTGTATCAATACAATACTCAGTTTCAGAAACTCGCTCAGTTTGCTAAGAAGGACGTTCCTAATGAAAAGAGCATGATCTATCAATTCAGAGGTGGCCTCAGAGAAGATCTGCAATTACCTCTCGTGCTTTTTGAGCCGACCAAGTATGATGAGTTCTACAATATGGCACTGAAGCAAGAGGCTGCTCAGCTCAAGTGTGAGGCTTCTAAGAAGAGAGTCAGGGACGCAGTTCAGTCTTCTTCTTCCTCACTAGTGGCTGCTAAGCAACAGAAGTTCTGGTTGCCTCCTCCTCCTCCGTTTCGTCATCCTTTCCGGCAGAAGAACAAAGGTGGCCATGGATCTTCCCACTCATCCAACCCTGGCTATCAGAACAAGTCTCAGAATCAAGCTCCAAGGTCGAATGCTCCTTATCATCGCCCACTCTCAGAGGTGACTTGCAACAAGTGTCAGCAGAAAGGTCACTATGCTAACAAGTGCTTCAACCAAAGGCGCCTTCCGCCTCCTCCCCCTGTGAGATCTTCTAGCAATGCAGTGGTCAAGCATAATCCCAAGTCTGCAAAGGTGAACATGATGAATGCAGCTCAAGCGGAGGAATCTACTGATGTGATAATGGGTAATCTCTCAGTTAATGATATTCCTGCAAAAGTTTTATTTGATACTGGTGCATCGCATTCTTTCATGCCATACCCATTTACATCGAAGCACAATGTTGACACAGAGATTTTGTCAAAAGTTATGCAAGTTGTTTCTCTGGGAAAGCTTATGACTTCTAGTTTGGTTGCTCCCGATGTTTCTATCAAGATGGGAAACTATAAATTTCTGGCCAAACCAATTGTTCTTGGTGACTCGGATATTGATCTAATTCTCGGGATGGACTGGCTTTCTAAGCACAAGGCTCAACTTGATTGTGCTGCCAGGGAAATTCAATTGACACACTCTTCTGAGGATGTGATTATCTTTGCCGCTCGTGACGAGACCATTCGGTTATTTTCTCTCAATGAGAAGGGCGAGTTGAATGCTATTTCTCAAATTCCAGTCGTTTGTGAGTACCAAGATGTCTTTCCAGAAGAGCTTCCGGGTATGCCTCCTCACCGGCTAGTTGAGTTCGTTATCGATCTTGAGCCCGACACTGAACCCTTTTGCAAGCGTCCTTACAAGCTTGGACCAAAGGAGCTGAAAGAATTAAAGAAACAGCTCGATGAACAAGAGCGTATGGGTTTGATCAGACCGAGTTCATATCCATGGGGTTGTGGTGTTCTTTTTGTCCAGAAGAAGGATGGCACGGAACGACTTTGTGTCGACTACCCTCCATTGAACAAGAAGACAATCAAGAACAAGTATCCACTTCCCAACATCAATGAGCTATTCGAGCAACTCAAGGGTGCTAAAGTATTCTCCAAGCTTGACCTCCGGATGGGTTATCATCAGATTCGCATAGTGATGAAGATATTCCCAAGACAGCATTCAGAACAAGCTTTGGTTCTTATGAATATACTGTCATGTCTTTCGGCCTTGTCAATGCTCCTCCAACATTCTCTCGGATGATGAATTTCATCTTCAACCCCTATACCAATGAATTCGTCGTGGTGTATCTCGATGATATCTTGGTCTTCTCCAATAATAAGAAGGATCATGCCAAACATTTGCGATTGGTGCTCGACAAGCTCAGAGAGTATCAATTCTATGCGAAGTTTTCCAAATGTGATTTTTGGCTTGATGAAGCTCTTTACCTTGGTTATATCATCTTTGCCAAGGGCATCGCTATTAATCCCGAGAAGGTGTCTACAATTGTGAATTGGGAACCTCCTCAGAATGTCATGCAGCTCCGCAGTTTCCTTGGTCTTGCAAGCTATTGCCGAAGATTCATTGAGAATTTCTCTAAGATTGCAAAGCCTCTTTCCAACCTCCTCCAGAAGCATGTCAAGTATGTTTGGACGTCTGAGTGTGACGTTGCTTTCAACACTCTCAAAGAGAAACTTGTCACAGCTCCTGTCTTAACTCCTCCTCACGAATCCAAGCCATTCGAAGTTTTCTGTGATGCTTCTCTTAAGGTCTCGGTGCTGTGTTAATGCAAGAGAAGAAAGTTGTGGCCTATACCTCTCGTCAGTTGAATCCCAATGAAAAGAACTACCCCACTCACGATCTTGAGTTGGCGGCATTTGTCCATGCATTAATAACACGGAGAGATCTCTTGTTGGGAAGAAAAGTGGACATATTCACCGATCACAAGAGTCTCAAGTACATCTTCACTCAGCCCAACCTCAACCTCAGGCAAACTCGATGGGTCGAGATGATTCAAGAGTACAATCCGAGTATTGAGTATACTCCAGGCAATGCCAATGTCATTGCAGATGCTTTGAGCAGGAAGGCTTATTGCAACAGCTTAATTCTCAAGCCATTCCAACCGGATCTTTGTGAAGCTTTCCGCAAGCTGAATCTCCAAGTTGTTCCTCAAGGCTTTCTTGCCAACCTCATAGTCTCTCCTACTTTGGAAGATCAAATTCGTGAGGCATAACTCCTGGATACCATGGTGAAGAAGGTGAAACATGGTATTGACAAGGGTCTTTCCAAATACAAGTGCTATCGCATTGATGACAGAGACACTTTATTCTTTGAGGACCGGATTGTGGTTCCTAAAGGTGATCTAAGGAAAGTCATTATGAACGAGGCGCACAATTCTCTCCTTTCCATTCATCCTGGAAGTACGAAGATGTACCATGACCTCAAGCAGTCGTATTGGTGGACTCGAATGGAGCGAGAAATCGCTCAATTCGTGAATGAATGTGATGTCTATCGAAGAGTGAAAGCAGAACACCAACGACCAGCTGGTCTCCTCCAACCTCTTGCTATCCCTGAATGGAAGTTTGATCATATCGAAATGGACTTCGTGACTGGATTTCCAAAGTCCAAGCGCGGAAATGATGCTATCTTTGTTGTCATCGACAAGCTTACTAAAGTGGCTCATTTCCTTCCAATCAAAGAATCTATCACAACAGCTCAGTTGGCAGAGCTATACACCTCAGGGATTGTCTCTTTGCACGGCATTCCACAATTGATTTCTTCAGATCGTGGAAGCATATTCACTTCTAAGTTCTGGGATTCTTTCCAGAAGGCCATGGGCACCAACTTTCACTTCAGCATAGCTTTCCATCCTCAAACTAGTGGCCAAGTCGAGCGAGTCAATCAAATCCTTGAAGATATGCTCAGGGCTTGTGTCATTTCCTACAACAACAACTTCCAAGCGAGTTCGGGCAAGGCCCCATTCGAAATTCTCTATGGCAGAAAGTGCCGTACTCCTCTCAATTGGTCAGAGACTGGTGAACGCCAACTTCTTGGCAATGACATAATCACAGAGGCTGAAGAAATGTGTAAAGTCATCCGTGAAAATCGCAAAGCCGCGCAATCGTGCCAGAAGAGTTACTATGATAGTAAGCACCGTGATGTGGCTTTCAAGATCGGAGACCATGTCTACCTCCGCGTCTCTCCAATGAAAGGCACTCGTCGCTTCGGTATCAAAGGGAATCTTGCCCCTAGATACGTGGGTCCTTTTAAGATCATTGGCAAAAGAGGCGACCTCGCCTATCAACTTGAGCTTCCCTCCAACTTCGCGAACGTGCACGATGTGTTCCACATGTCACAGCTTCGCAAGTGCTTCAAGAATCCTGAGCGCACCATAAACTTCGAAGAGATTGACCTCCAAGAAGATCTGTCTTATCATGAGCACCCCGGTGCTATTCTTGAAGAAACTGAGCGCAAGACTCGAAACAAGTCAATCAAATTCCTTAAAGTGAAGTGGTCGCACTATCCCGACCGAGAAGCCACCTGGGAACGCGAGGACCACCTCCGTTCCGAATATCCGGAGTTCTTTCAGTCCTAGATCTCGGGACGAGATTTTCTCGTAGTGGCACAGTGCTACTTCTTCTTTTCTTTTTCTCAGAAACTTGCAAAAATTTCACGGGATTAAATAATAATACAAAAGCAATAATTCCAACTCCTATATTCTTCTAAAAATCCCACCTATTTAATGGTGTAACTTTCATAAACATCCATCAAACTTTTCTGGACTATTCAAATTTAAATTCAAATTGGAACAATAAAATCTCTGTTTGAAAATCCACTACTCTGTCCCGCCAACTCAAATCCAAAGCTAAGAATTTTACCCTTCTTAGGTTTCCTCCTAGTATTTTACAAAAATAAGTTGACATTTTTCTGAGAACTTTGGTTTTTCTGTTTTACTATTGCCTTATTTTTCTCGTTATTATTTTGCGATGATAGATTGCGTTGCTAACGAAGGAATTGGACCAGAAGAATTTGAAGACCCAGAAGACATTACTGAGCCAGGCAAGCAGCCCTTTGACCATGTCTAAGAGACCTTTTTTGTGCATGTCATATGGCACTTTATTGCTTGCATCGAAGTCATGATAATGTGGTGACCACTTGAGGTGGTTTGCCCCCGTTGCTTTTCTCGTTGACACTTGCATGATGCATGACCCTACCTTTCTATGAGGGTTATGCGAGTGGGTGTAGTTTGGATGCTAAGTAGCTGCTACACAAATGGGATGGTTATATGCATGGTGATCGAAGCAAGATTGTTTTCAAAAACTTTGAAAAAAACCCAGCGGGTGCCACTTATGCCCGAGGGAGATAATGAGTTGGGTAACCACTTGATGACGAAGTGGGGTACCGAGGCAAGTGTGTGTTGTTTTCAAAACGATTGTTTTAAGTTGCGACCGTTATTCCAACCTTACATGCGCAACCACTCTACCCTTATATGGGAAAGGGCATTATTGATTACCTAGGCCGATACTAGGATGGTGCCCGCATTACTAGTGACGGGGGTGGCACGAGGTCACTCTTGGGATGGGGTCTTGCTTTGTAACACCCCGGATGTAACTTTCCATATTTGTAACTCCAACTCTTGCCATTGTCGGCTATGTGTTATGATATTCCCTTCGTGGTCGGGTCTTGTCTTTCGTTTTGCATTTTGTTCATGTCATGCATCTCATATCATGTCATCATGTGCATCTCATTTGCATACGTGTTCGTCTCATGCATCTGAGCATTTTCCCCGTTGTCCGTTTTGCATTCCGACACTCCCACATGCACCGGCGCACCCCTCTTGTTTCTTTTCGTGAGCGGGTGTTGAACGTTCTCGGAATGGACCGCACCACCGGTAGACCACCTGTCAAGTTTCGTTCCATTTGGAGGTCGTTTGATGCTCCAACGGTTAACCGGGTAACCGCAAAGTCTTTTTGTGTGTTGCAGCAAAACCCCCTTCCAAACAGCCCAATAACCCATCTAAGCCCCTTCCATGCTCTAGGTCATTCGATCATGATCGTGTGGGCAAAAACCGCAATCCATTTGGAGTCTCCTAACTCCCTATGCCTATATAAACACCCTCCCCGTCCAAAATCCGGGTCCCGAAACCCTAGCCCCGCTCCCTCCGCGCGCCGGACACGTCCGCCCGGCGCCGGACGAAAGCCGCCGCCGCCCGCAGCCAACCGGGACGCGACACGTGTCGTGCCGCCGTTCCCCGCGCCGCCGGCCCGTTCGGCCCCCGTGGCCCGGAGCCGTCGCCTCCCGCCGCCCGCGCCGTCCCACGGCTCCCCCGCCGCCAGGGCGCTGCGCGCCGTCGTCCGCCGCTCCGACCACCTCGCGGCCCCGTCGCCGGTCGACCTCGCGGCCCCGTCGCCTCGACCTCGTCGCCGCCCGTGCCCGCGCGCCCGGCGTCCCCTCGCTGGATCCGGTCGGCCCGACCCCGGCGGCCTCCTCCCTCGAGCTCTTCCGGCCGCCATCTCCCTGTCCTCTCCAGCTCCGGCCGCCGCGTGCCCCGACTCCGGCCAGCTCAACCACGCCGGTAAACCCTAGATCGGGCTGGATCCGAAGGTTGACCCCCCCCCCCCCCGAAATATTCTCCAAGTCCCGAAGTTTTTGCATAATATTGCTCTGTTCATCGCATCATACCTCATTACATACTGCTCCGTTTTGCGCGCATGATATATTGAAATGTTCGCCTCGAGATGCTCTTCATTTTGTTCTATTGTGCCATGCTCGTTTGAGTTCATCTTGATGCCCAAATCTCTGGTGCAAGAGTGCTATATGATGTTTACTGCTGTTACTTATCAGAACTTTGACGTTTTGTTAATTTTGTTGCATTTGATGTGTGCATCTTATGGGCATGAGTTCTACAGGTGTTTTGATCTATGCCATGCCATCTTTACAGAGGTGTATTCCATGTATTTTTGTGATCTATGTGGTGACTAGGACAAGGATGCAAACTAGGCTTCGTGATGTTTCTGTTTCCAGGGACTTAGAATTTTGCTAAGTCTGTGACTGCTGTTATTTTGTTGCCATGTATGCATGTGGCTACAGTGAGATCCATGCTTATTTTGAGAATGTTCTATAAGGATGTTTTGTAGATATAGTTGTGCTATATCCATCCATGCTCCTATTTGCATTTATGGAGTGCCGTAGCATGTCTTAATCTTGCTCTACTTTTGCTATGAAATATTTCTGGCAGATTGTTTACGTGTTATTCAATTTTGCCAAGCTTATTGTGGTTGATTCTTTCATGCAATGTATTTGTTCTTGCCATGGTTAGCTTCATAAACATGCCATCTTACTGTAGGTATGCTTGTTTTGTCATGCGTTGCTTTGCGATGAGTGAATCAAGCTCACCAACATGCCTTCATAACTCTGTTAATGCCATGTTCTGTTTTCTGCGAAGTCTGGAACCTGTTAACGAAACTTGCTATGTTTACATGAGTGCCATCATATCTTATTATCCTTTTTGACTCATGGTCAGTAAGAGACTTTTGTTATATGAATTTAGTAGATTTATTCCATGCCTTGTTTTGCTATGATAAGTTCCTCTAGCATGTGTTTTGCTTGCTCTGAACATTGCTACCTGATGCTGTTTCAGCCATGTTCAGTAATTTCACCAAGTCTGTGAACCTGATATCTTTTGCATTTTTTCCATGCTTGTTTGAACCTGTTATATTGTGATCTAGCCGTAGCTCAGTGTTTATCTTTTGTCAAGCATCTCCTGTAGATTACTGCCATCTGCTTTGTTGCTATGTTGGGGTGCTGTAGCATAGTTACTTGATGTATTCTAAGTGCTATCGTGCTATTAATCGCAGATTCGTGTCATTCTTGTTTTGCTTGCCATTTGCAAACCGTGCATCCGTTTCCGGTGATCTTTATATCGATTTCGACCGAAATCATCTCATCTTTCCAGTGGCATACTTGGTTTGCCGAGTTACTGCCTTGTTCATCCTTTTTCTTCCGGAGCACGCATATGCATCGCATATCATATCCCGCATATCATGCATGTATTGCATCATGTTGCTTGTGCATTTCCCGTGATTGATTGTGGTTCCATTGCTTGTGTTATTGCTGTGGGTAGAGCCGGGGGACAAGTTCGTGAACGAGGAACCTGTTGAGTACGCTTACGAGGATCAAGCTTTCGACAACTCTGAGAACCTTGCAAGCAAGATGACCATACCCTCGAAATCACTTCTATCTTTGCTTTGCTAGTTGTTCGCTCTATTTGCCATGCTGCGCTACCTACCACTTGCTATATCATGCCTCCCATATTGCCATGTCCAGCCTCTAACCATCCTCTCCTAGCAAACCGTTGTTTGGCTAAGTTACCGCTTTTGCTCAGCCCTTCTTATAGCGTTGCTAGTTGCAGGTGAAGTGAAGTTGGTTCCATGTTGGAACATGGATATTTTTGGAATATCAAAATAACTCTTATTTAATTAATGCATCTATATATTTGGTAAAGGGTGGAAGGCTCGGCCTTATGCCTGGTGTTTTGTTCCACTCTTGCCGCCCTAGTTTCCGTCATACCGGTATTATGTTCCTTGAGTTTGCGTTCCTTACGCAGTTGGGTGATTTATGGGACCCCCTTGACAGTTCGCCGTGAATAAAACTCCTCCAGCAAGGCCCAACCTTGGTTTTACCATTTGCCACCTAAGCCTTTTTCCCTTGGGTTTTCGCGAGCCCGAGGGTCATCTTTATTTTAACCCCCCCCCGGCCAGTGCTCCTTCGAGTGTTGGTCCGAACCGAGTAGATTGCGGGGCCACCTCGGGGAAACTTGAGGCCTGGTTTTACTCGTAGGATGTCTCATCCGTTGTGCCCTGTGAACGAGATATGTGCAGCTCCTATCGGGATTTGTCGGCACATCGGGCGGCTTTGCTGGACTTGTTTTACCATTGTCGAAATGTCTTGTAAACCGGGATTCCGAGACTGATCGGGTCTTTCCGGGAGAAGGTTTATCCTTTGTTGACCGTGAGAGTTATAATGGGCTAAGTTGGGACACCCCTGCAGGGTATTATCTTTCGGAAGCCGTGCCCGCGGTTATGAGGCAGATGGGAATTTGTTAATGTTCAGTTGTAGAGAACTTGTCATTTGACTTAATTAAAATACATCTACCGTCTGTGTAGCCGTGATGGTCTCTTCTCGGCGGAGCCCGGGAAGTGAACACAGTTTGAGTTATGCATGAACGTAAGTAGTTTCAGGATCACTTCTTGATCATTTCTAGCTTCGCGACCGTTGCGTTGCTTCTCTTCTCGCTCTCTTTTGCGTATGTTAGCCACCATATATGCTTAGTGCCTGCTCCAGCTCCACCTCATTACACCATCCTTTCCTATAAGCTTAAATAGTCTTAATCTCGCGGGTGTGAGATTGCCGAGTCCTCATGACTCACAGATTCTACCAAAACAGATGAAGGTGCCGACGATACCAGTGCAGATGACGCAACCGAGCTCAAGTGGGAGTTCGATGAGGAACGTGGTCGTTACTATGTTTCATTTCCTGATGATCAGTAGTGGAGCCCAGTTGGCACGATCGGGGATCTAGCATTTGGGGTTATCTTATTTTCATTTGGATTTGACCGTAGTCGGTCTATGTGTGGATTTTGGATGATGTATGAATTATTTATGTATTGTGTGAAGTGGCGATTGTAAGCCAACTCTTGTTATCCCATTCTTGTTCATTACATGGGATTGTGTGAAGATGACCCTACTTGCGACAATACCTACAATGCGGTTATGCCTCTAAGTCGTGCCTCGACACGTGGGAGATATAGCTGCATCGTCGGCGTTAGAAGGCCCCTTGTGGTCCGGCAGAGGGGAGATCATCTTGCACAAAGAGCGTAGGCCATGAAGCAGCACGACAACGAGACTCTGGTGGTCTTTACCCAGGTTCGGGCCGCTAAGAAGCATAAAACCCTACTCCTGCTTTGGTGGATTGGATAGAGGACCACGACGACACGCAGCACCCAAACCCGGCAAGATGGCCTCGGGGAGAGATGCTACTTGAGTACAAGTGTGAGAAGATCCGAATCCCTCTCTAGGCTGCCTTGGACCTCCTTTTATAGCTCAAGGGGTAACCACAATGGCAAAATATACATTATCTTGTGATTAGATAGCTGACTGTGCTATCATACCTAACTCTGGCACTTAGGACAAAATGCCATAAATGCTTCCTTAGGTGGCATGCGGGGATGCATCCCCGGCAAGCTTATATCGCCGCTTAGCCAGCTTTTGCTTCTCATCTTGACACGCCCTTGGACGTGTGTCAATTTGACGTGATATGTCTTCCAGCAAACCGCCACGTGCTTAGTGATAGCCACTTAGTTGCCTGGGGGGCTCGACACCACATCGATAAGTGACTGGTATCATGGTGCGGTGGAGCGGTGGTAATTGGCCTGTGCCTACCGGGGGCAGGGGTTGCCGGGCCTTCTTGGAGAGGTGCGCGCTTCGGTCTCCGACCGTCCCGGAGACGTGGCTGGCGCGGCTTGATCCTAATCTTCTCTAATGCATCGACCTTGCCGGCGTCACCTGGCCAGCAAAGCACACTTCTCTTGGAATCTTCGTCTTGTATGTTGGCTTGGTCTTCTTGATGCACTCTTTGATCTCACGAAGAGCGGCTTCTCTGGCTTGACTTTGCGTTGTACATTGGTGCTGGATGTATGAACGTCAGTACGCCTGCGCACGAGCTCGGTCAACAAACATGAATGTTTGTTGCACCAATAATGTTAAATCCAATATTGTTGCTTCTAGTAGTCGCCGCCACTGTCCTCGGGGCAGCACGCCGCGCGGCGACCGTCTTCCCCGAACACCCTCACATAGAGGGACGCGACGCCGTCATACTTGAAGTGGAGGGTGCACCTCCTGCTCAGGCCACGCGCGTGAGAGAACGTCTGCCAGCGGCGGGCTAGGACCGCGTTGCCCGCAGAGGAAACCTCCACCGTGGCCCACGAGGCCTTGCTGCAGCAGCCGTCGGCTTGCAACCAGAAGTCGTCGAGACCTGTGGCCAGCAGCTCACCGGCAAAGGAGCGCGGGAGCTGGAGCCAGGTGCCGGTCAGCCTCTACGACCACACTACGAACTCCGGGAGCACCTCCGTCGAATGGAAGCACGACTGAGGAGGCCGGGCGACCACAGCGCGTATCCCCTCGGCACAAGGGCTGCCCAACCTCAAGCGGCCCCCACCGCGGGAGGAAGCACTGCTGCGGCCGCCGATGACGATGACGGTCCCCGAAGGAGTATGCCCGCGCCCCTGAGGAGCCGCAACAGGAGTCACAGTGTGCTTGTGGGGGCGGCCCCGCCCCCTCTTGAGCGGCGGCGAGCAGGGCCCCTGCTGGCGAGCCTTCCCTTTCCCCGCAGCAAAGAACCTCTTCGTTGGCGCCATGGGAGCTGTGGCAAGATGACGCGGTGATGAGGAAGGAGAAGGAGCAGGCGGAGAGAAGAAGGAGATGAGCAGAGGGGGCTCTGCCCTCCCCTCATTTATAGCCAGAAGGAGGCCAACCACCGGCCTCCACGATCGCACGTAATGATGGTTTTCTTCTGCATGCAGCAGAGTCTCGTCAAGTAGAACGGTTGCCGAGGCAGCCTGAGGAAGTGGAGGCGCCCACGTCCCATCAATTGCCATGCGTCTACCAAGGCCGCAGGCGGTTGGGGCCCGCGGCGCTCCGCACTTGCCCTTTGGCTTCGCCTCGAAGCCAAGTTCGAGCACGCCTTGGGCCCGGGGGCTACTGTCGGCGTCCTGGGAATGGGGGTGCCCAAACTTGCCTGCTTGCGGCCCGTGGCGTGGCTCCATCAACGACCCGGTACGACCCGAGGCAGCCTGAGGAAGTGGAGGCGCCCACGTCCCATCAATTGCCATGCGTCTACCAAGGCCGCAGGCGGTTGGGGCCCGCGGCGCTCCGCACTTGCCCTTTGGCTTCGCCTCGAAGCCAAGTTGAAGCACGCCTTGGGCCCGGGGGCTACTGTCGGCGTCCTGGGAATGGGGGTGCCCAAACTTGCCTGCTTGCGGCCCGTGGCGTGGCTCCATCAACGACCCGATACGACCCAGCTTCAGCAGCAACAACTCGAGATCCTCGCGAGGCAGACGACACCAAGACCTCCCGGGGGCAGCCTCACCAGGCTGGCTCCCGAGGAGCGGAGATATCTATGCAGGAGCACCTTGCGAGGTTCACATGACGTGAGCCATGACGACCAAGCCCAGCCGGGTGCCAGCGGGCGTAGTGTACCAGTTTCCTCTTTGGTGCTAAGGAGGCAAGCGCAGGCGCGGAGTCTCGAGGCATCAAGTAAAGGTTACCATTTCGGTGCAACAAGACCAACAAGGACAGTAGAACGAAGGTCATCGCGGAGCCCACTACAGCGTCACCACCAGAGCCCTTGGCAAGCGAAGACTACTTTTGTCAAGATAGCTTGCACTAGTTGTCTCCCTTCAAAATTGGCCGTTGTGGAATCCCTTCCCGCCTACATTTGGGAAGAGGACCAAGGCCACTATAAAGAGGACCTAGCCACCACCGTAGCAAGGGACGGATCATTCAGATCATCCTCACACCCACCACCTCATCGAGCCCAAGAACACCTCACCTCCTGAGTCTGTTCAAGCACTGTACTAGTTCATCCTTAGACCCTCTAGGCAATCCACCACAAAGCTGGAGTAGGGTATTACACCGCAAGGTGGCCCGAACCAGGATAAATCCCCGTGTCTCTTGTTCTTTGGGTTCGTCGAGCTAGGCCTTGGGATCGTTTAGCGGGCAGACTGGGCAGAGAGTGTTCTTCGTGAGCACCCCAGAGTTCAAACTCTCAAGGGTCCGCGGAACCCGAATCCGACAGTATGTAACATACCACGAACCGATGTATCTATGCCCTCACCACCGATGTCCATCTCGTGGTTTTCCTCCTCTCTCCACAACACCACCTTCGCCCGGCGCCATCTAGCAGACAATCTAGTACAAATGCTTCGACTCCCACTGCTAAAAGAACTTGCGCTTGTGGTGGTTGATCTGTCGGAGGCCGCACTGCACAACATCATCCACTCCAGCTGCCCTGCCCTGGAGCACTTGCTGCTTGTTTTTGGAATGAAAATTCATATCTATTGTCTCAAAATAAATTTGCCCCACCTTGTAAGCATGGGAATTTGTTTTTTTGGACATGATCTCATCATCGAAGATGCCCCTTCACTTCAAAGGTTGCTCCCTGATGTAATTGTGCTATCATCTATTTGCAGGAAACCAAGTGCGAGCATTTTGATCTGAGAGCGATCCGCGCCTTTTGTCCCCGTAGGTTTGATAATTTTGCTTTTTCTCCATCTATGGGAGCGTTAGGTGGTATTCTGGTTATTTGGAATTCGACAGTTTTCAGTGGCACCCTGGTGGATGTGTAGCGTTTTGGCATGGTTATCTATTTTAAATCGGGGCATAACTCTAAATTGTAGACTTTGGTGTCTGTCTATGGTCCTTGTCAAGGGCCTCCACGAGATGAGTTTGTTCATTGGTTGTATAATCTTTCTATTCCAGATGACCAAAACTGGCTCCTTAGGTAATTTTAATTTCATCAGATCAATGGACAATAGGAACAGACCAGGGGGAGACGTCAATGACATCTTCTTGTTTAATGAGATCAGTGGCCACCTAGGTTTGCTTGAGTTGCCTTTGAAAGGCAGAGCCTACACATGGTCTAATATGCAGGAGCAGCCCCTCATGGAACAATTAGACTGGTTTTTTACAACTGCAGACTGGATAACTGCATATCCTAATACAGTGGTGCTGCCTTTGGCAAAAACCTCCTCTGATCATGTGCCTTGTGTTGTGTCAAGTGATACCACCATTCCAAAATCCAAAGTCTTTCGTTTTGAAAATTTTTGGGTTGAAATGCCAGGTTTTTGGAAAGTGTGAAGAATTCGTGGGAGGCACCTGTTGTTGCTGGTTTGTCTGCACCTGCCACCCTCTCTGTCAAATTCAAGAGATTGAGATTTTCCCTTAAGCGGTGGAGCACTAATCTTTCCTCTTTAAAGATGCTTGCTTCCAAATGCTCTGATGTGGTTTTGTACTTTCATTCTTTGGAAGAAATCAGAACTCTGACCAGACCTGAGTTTAATTTCAGGAAAATTGTCAAGCTACAGTATGACAGACTCTACACCACATATACTGGAAGCAGAGGCGCACTATTTGATATATCTTGGTGGGGGATGAGAATTCCATGTCCTTCCATGCTATGGCCTCTGAGAGACTCAGACGTAATTCGATCTCTTGTTTGCAAAGAGAGGATGGTTCTTCAGTTAGTGAGCATGATCAAATGGCAGGTATCTTATGGAATTCCTTCAAGTCCAGAATGGGCCAAGAACAGGGTATATCCATGGGATTTGACCTCCCTTTTCTTATTCAACCTGTCCAAGGGCTTGAGGATTTGGTTTCCCCCTTTTCTGATGAGGAAATCTCTGCTGTGCTCAAGGATCTGCCCACTGATCGGGCACCTAGTCTGGACGGTTTCAATGGTATGTTTGTCAAAAGATGTTGGACAATTATTGAGAAGGATTTCAGACAGTTAGTTAAGGAGTTTTATGAAGGGAAGATCAGCCTGCAGAACATCAATTCTTCCTTCATCACACTCATTCCCAAAATGTTGGCGCCCCTGTGCCCCAACTATTTTCGGCCAATCTCATTAACCAACACCTGTCTCAAATTTCTAAGAAAATTGCTGGCTAATAGATTGTAGAAGGTCATCCTCAAGTGCATTCACAAGAACCAGTATGGTTTTCTTAAGCACTGCTCAATTCAGGATTGTTGGGCCAGGGCTTTTCAGTATATCCATCAATGCAAGCAATCCAAGAAGCCTATTATTATCTTAAAGTTGGATTTTGCAAAGGACTTTGATACGGTGGAGCATGAGGCCATTTTAGCTCTTCTTACTGCTAAAGGATTTCCTCCCAAATGGATTGGCTGGGCCAAGGAAATTCTGTCTTCTGGTGACTCTCAGGTGCTCGTCAATGGTCTTCCTGGCAATCATTTCAAATGCAGGCGTGGGGTTTGGCTTTATCCCCACTTCTTTTTGTTTTGGCAATAGATCTTTTACAGTCTGTTGTCAATAAGATGTTGCTGGATGGCCATCTCACTCTACCTATTGAGTGTCATGCCCCTAATTTTCCCATCATTCAGTACGCTGATGACACAATCTTGATTTTACCTGCGGATGAGGCTCAGTTAGTTGCTCTGAGAGATATGTTACATGTTTTTGCTACCTCCACTCGACTGAGAGTTAATTTTGCAAAATCCATGATGGTCCCTATAAATGTCCCAGAGCCTGAAGCTATCAAGCTTTCTCAAGTTTTCCAATGTGTCCTTGGAACCCTGCCATTCACCTATCTTTGTCTTCCTTTGGGCACTAAAACCCACGATCCAGGATTTGATGCCCCTGGTGGATTCAGTTTGAGGCGTCTGACAGCTAGTTCTGCAATGTTGAATCAAGGTTGTTGGCTTCAGTTGCTGAGATCTGTTCTTTCTTCGATGCCCATATATTTTCTATGCTCTTTGTCCATTCCACCTGTCATCATCAAGCAGTTGGAACGAATCATGAGACAATGTCTTTGGAGAGGGAACTCTGATACTCCTAGGCAATCACTTGCAGCGTGTGATTTGGTTTGTAGACCTAAGGAGAAAGGTGGCTTGGGTGTTATTAATCTGCATCTTCAGAATCAAGGGCTTCTCATTAAGCACTTACATAAATTCTACAATAAGGAGGATATACCATGGGTATCCTTGTTGTGGAATTCATACTACAATGGAGTAGTCCCCCAAGCCACTGTCCTCTGTGGCTCATTTTGTGGAAATATATCTTCAAATTAGCTAATAACTATAGAGCCATAGCCTCTGCTTTGGTTAATAAGGGAGATTCGGTTTTGTTCTAGTCTGATGCTTGGAAATTGGATGGTTCTACTATGCCTTTGAGACAACGACTCCCACGGTTGTTTTCTTATGTTCTGGATGATAAGATCTCTATGTCTGATTTTATTGACAGTCAGAACAGAGCCTCTTTTTTCCAGCTGCCTATCTCCCAACAAGCTGCAATTGAATTGGATTCCCTCATTTCCTGGGTTGATAATTTGCAAAGGGACACCTATGCTAATGATGTTTGGTCTTGGGTTGGACCTTCTGGAGCTTACACGTCAAAGAGCTACTATACCATTATGCATTCTCACATACCCACTATTGAGCCTTGCAAATGGTTATCGAGTAGTCGATGCACACTGAAAATTAAGGTTTTCGCTTGGTTGTTATTCTTCGACAGACTCAACACCAAAGACCTGCTCGTGAGGAGGCATTAGCGTGCTGCTGAGGAAGATAATCTTTGTGTATTGTGCCATCAGCATACATATGAGGATCGCCAGCACTTGTTCTTTTCTTGTAACTTCAGTACCACAATTTGGAATTATCTTCAGATTGACTGGTCTGGTGGCTCCAATGTTCACCAAAGCATTTCTTTGGCCAGTAAGAGATTTGCTAAAAGCTTCTTCTTTGAGGTGGTCTTCACGGCGGCTTCGAATATTTGGATTCTTAGAAATGGCAGGACCTTCACAGGGGAAAGAGCTACTTTTAGTGCTTGGCGTTCTAAATTTGTACATGATTTAATTTTGCTCTCTCATAGAGTCAAGGCTCATGTTAGACCCCACCTTTTACAATGGTTGGAGGGGCTTCATTGAGCAGTGTTCTGTATAGGTAGGTATAGGTAAGCTTGGCCACCTTAGCCTTACTCTTTGTAGCTTTATTTTTGTACAGCTGACTTGTTTTGGAATCTTTTCTATTTTGGAATAAAAGACCGTGGGGCTGTGCCCTGCAGTAGTTAGTCAAAAAAAGGTTGCTCCTTGATTCTGGTATAGTACCTTCGCAAATAATTGTAGTCTCTGCGCCTAAACTAGAGACCTTGGGTGCAATTCGTGATCCTTTTAGATGGTTCAAGATCGTGTTTGGCTCCACACCTATTGAGGTACTGTATATTATTCACGTAAACTTTTGTAATCTGCTTTTTTCATTTGTGCGCATAAGTTAAGTATCATCTTGGAGTACACTTTTGGAACTAATATTATGTTCTATGCTCAATGAAGAGCTTGTGCATCATATCAGTGGTGGTGGATTCGGTCAAGACCTTACATATCAGTATGTGGTGTTTTGATCTGAACATGATTATTGGCTTGCTGCAATGCTTTCCATGTCTGGAGAATTTGTATATAAAGGTGATGATTTCACACACATTGAAAGCCCATATATAATGTACTATAATTAATCATTCGGCTATCACTCTTTCAAGATAATCTTTTTTAGACATTAACTATTTTCAATCTTCATCTCTATTTAGGCACTAACACATGAACAAGAAGGTATAACCAATCGATGGTTCAAGAAGCACCAGGATTTTCTCAGATCTCATGACATTCGTTTGAATACAGTAACGCTGGAAGGATATGCATCCAACAATGCAAACACTAGCTTTATCACATTCTTCATGTTGAATGCGAGGGCACTATTGTCCGTGAGGATTAAGTTTTTCGACAAGAAATTTCTTACAGCTGCAAGTGTTGAGCAGCATAAAAAGAAGTTTCAGGTGGACTTAAGGGCTTCTAATCGTGCTCGGCTTGTATTTACAAGAGATTGTCATCATGGACAAGTAGTATTTCTGGGTCGGGATCTTGATTTTATGGATAAGACCGATCCATTTGATTGTGACTGCCGAAAACTTTGGTTGTCTTGTTCATTCTGGATTTTGTCTAAACCTGATGAGCAATTAATCCTCGTGCTTTTGTACTGTTTGTTAGCTGGAGTTAGATATTGTAGCCCTTTTCAACTCGGCTTTGACCCATATTTTCTTTCATACTGGGCCAATGGCTTGCCATTTCTTTAATTAAGACATAAATATTATAAGCACATACAACATAGGGAAAGAACATCATTCTCACAGGATCCTTGATATCTTTGTTCATTGCAGAACCGCAAGTTCTTAGCGCCCACCAGCACCCACAAACTTATTCTCACCTTGCACACCAGATGGGCTGTAATTCTTAATAAGAAAAGCTGCATGGTAGTGACAGATTTGGATATATCATTTGGGACCCACGAGGAAAAAACCTATCCATGGCGGTGCCGACTCGACAGTAAACATTGAGAAACCTGGTTTTAAAATTACTGTTAATCCAATACTCGCCTCAAAATCATGAAACTTGGCATGGTGTTATGTCATAGCACCAACATGCTGTGGTAAAAAATTAGTCCAATTTGGGACAAGTTTTGGTACAAACTTCTTACAAATCGGAGCTTCTCTCAAAACGGCTCATGGTTCCGAGAGGGACCTTGTCACCTATGTGTGCGAAACGACATACGCTATCAGCGGTTGTCTCTTCCTGCCTTGATTTATTTTACAGAGGCAACATGCAACTATAGTAGCGTCGTCCTAAAAATATGAAATTATTCACGGTTCTTTTTGCCTTTTTATACATTATTTGAGTTTCCTAGGCATTTTGGTACGTACTTTGGTGTGTGCAAAGGTCATGTGTGTACTAGCCATATATGTAATTGGATGTTCAATCTGTTTATGGAATCAAGTCCTTATAAGTTATAAGTACATATGTTGTTGTTCTGTGAGCAATGACATCGCACACAGACCATGTTAGCGTCCCGGGAACGGGGGTACCCAGACTTGCCTGCCTGCGGCCCAGGGCGTGGCTCCACCAACGGCCCGGTACGGCCCATCTTCATCAGCGACTACTCAAGACCCTCGCGAGGGGTCGAGCCTCGCGAGGCGCATGACACAAGACCTCCTCAGGGGCGACCTCACTAGGCTGGCTCCCGAGGAGCGGAGATACCAATGCAAGGGGCACCTCGCGAGGTGCGCGTGACGTGAGACATGACGACCAAAGCCAGGCGGGCGCCAGCGGGTGCAGAGTACCAGTTGCCTCTTTGCTGTTAAAGGGGCAAGCGCAGCCGAGGAGTCCCGAGGCATCAGGCAAAGGTTTCCATATCGGCGCAACGACCAAGACCAGCAGGACGGCAGGACGGAGGTCACCGCAGAGCCCACGGCAGCGTCACCACCAGAACCTTTGGCAGGCGAAGACCACCTTTTGTCAGGATAGCTGTCACACCCTGATTTTCATGCCACAACACTTAATCTAATAAACATGATAAAATGTGGTTTGGCAAAAACTTTTGAGTGCTTTGGAATTTGCTTGGATTGAATTTTGACTGTTGTTTGCAAGTGCTCTAAAAATCAAATAAATTCTCCAACTCTTATACTCCTTCTCCTTGATCCAAAACCTTGCCCAATGATCATGCCATGTGTATAGGACATAAAATATTTCTTACAAAAATAATTTGGCCAAATAGTATTTTCAAAAATTAGTTTTCCAAAAACCCCCTGAATTGAGATTTGCACTGCAAGTACTTAATTAAGGGCAGTAAAAATCTTTCCAAAAATATATTTGACTCCTATTAGATATAGGACACCCACAAACCACAAAAATATAATTTTAACAGTTATTTTCCTATTTTATTTAAAGGCTTTTTCTTAAGTCCAGAAATGGTCTTTAATAGGTTAAAATTATTTTAATGCTTTAAAAATATTTGGGAAAAACCTAGGGAAACTCAGTGGACATATATTGTCCATATATAAGAGTTTCAACACATGGTCATGTTCAAAATATTGGTCAAATCCCTCAAAAACCCTTTCTGGATATTTCAAGCTTTTGAAATATTTACAAGGGAAATATTCCCCAAAAATTCCAAGAAAATTCTAGCATGTCACATATGAAATGTTTGATGATCTTGCCAAGTCTTATGTCTTGGAGAACAATATAACATCATCAAATCCCCTCAAAACCATTTCTGTCCATTTTGAAGTTTGAGCAACTTTACATTGCCAAACATGTCCAAATGTTCTCAAACCTTGTGAACATGCTCAAATGGTCTATTTATTCATCTAGACCAAATAGCACAAGTTGGAGAGAATGTTATCTTGATCAAAGTGCCCCAAAACCCTTCCTGTCCAGAACCAAATTTGAACAACTCTACATTGGCAACTTTCTCCTTTTGATCTCAACTTTTGTGGACATGTTCAGAACCTCAAATGATGACACTACACCAAGTGGTGCATCAAGGAGAATAGATTTTCATGACTAAATCTTGAAAAGTCCATTTCTGCTAATTTCTAGGGTTTACAAAAGTTGCATTGGCAACTTTGCCCAAATGAGCTCAAAATTGGTTGAAGGACCTAATTATATGTGACATTTCACCCTGTGGAGTCTCATGCCAAATGTAGATCATTTGCTTAACCAAACAAGCATCAAACACCTTCTGCCATTTTTCTAAAAACACCAATTTGACCACTTCCACTAATCTCCATGAGTTCTACTTTTTACCACCACCCCTACTAGTTCCCCTCTACCTCTGGTGTGCTTCCCTGCCCGAGAGGCAATGATGAAGGGGGGCAGGGATCCACTTTTCTTCTCTGGACAGCAGCATTTTCACTCTCTCTCCACCCCTCCCCTCCTCTACTGGCTCCCCAAGGCATCCAATGCCCTTGCCACTTTGTTTACTCCCTCCCAGAGCCCCCAGACACAAGTGGCTACGTGAGGACGCGGGAAAAAGCCGCACATGCCGGCCAAAGACGCGCTCTGGAGCACGCTACCGTGCACCCGACCATTGACGCCGCGCTCCCGTCCACCTCGGGCCGCCCGAGCGCGCCAGTAGACGCGCCTCGGCGTCCGCATCACGCCAGCTGGTCTCCCACTTGCTCCCGCGCCCTCCTCTCTCCTCTGCAGCCTGCGTCAGAGTGCCACCCGCTCAGCCAATGCTCGCGCGAGCCCGTGGCTCCGCCAGCAGCTCGCCCGCTCTCTCTATCCCTTCCCTGCACCCAGCACCACACCCACAAACGCCTCAGACAGTCTCTTGCCCTCTCTCCTGGCCGCCCGAGCCGTTGCCGCGGCCACCCGTGCGCCGCGTCCACGGTGAGCCGTGGCTTCGCCATATAGAGCGTCCCCAGGCCTCCCTCTGGATCCCCTTCGCCCTCTTTCCCTCCCACAGACCCACTGGACGAAGCCATACCTCTCCCGGTGCCCTCCGTCGCTCCCCATGGCCGGAGCCGAGCCGCCGGACTCCGCCTAAATTTGCACCCACCGCTCCTCCTCCTCCCCTCTCAGACGCACTAGAGCACCTCCACCATTACCGTGAGCCCCTCCCGCGCTTCTCCCTCTCCTCCCCGTGGTCGTGCCGTCGAGTTCCATCGTCACCGCCAGCCTCGTCCACCGCGGTCGACGCCATGCTCAACCCAGTGCCCCTGGGCGACCGTGCCACCCACGGTTGGACGCGGCCGGGTCCCCTGAGCACGCCGGTGGTCAGCTCACCGGAAACGGTGGCCTGTGGCACCGGCAAGCCGCCGTCGACACCGCCCCTGCCCCTGCTCTATTCGAGCGGGAGGTTGGGGATGAACCCGACAGATGGGTCCCGCGTGTCGGCGACCCTGAGGGCCGGGCCCGCGGGTTAAGTGGACACGGCTTCTTCGGGAGCCGTCTCCCCGAGGCCAAGGCATATTCTGGGCGGGCGCCTTCGGCGTCACCACCTGTCGCCCCTTGCGGCCGTGCGGCTGGGCTAGGCCCAGTGCGCTGCCCCGCTATGTCTCGCCCAGTGCACGCGGTTGCCGCCCAGATCCAGCCCGTTTGGGTAAAAACCTTTTCCCTTTTTTCTTTCTGTACAATTTGTAAAATCCACAAATAATTCAAACTAACTCCAAATTTGATGATTCAAATTTCTAGTGACTCCATAAATCATTATCTACCTGTTGGTGCAACATGCACATTCTTCGAGAGACTTTTTCTTCGCAAACATTTATCAAGTCTTGTTTTTCCATTTCTGTAATGAACTTTAGAAAATCACAGAGAGCCCATTTTTGATCCAAATTGCATGATTCAAAATCCTAGATGTCATAAAGTTCAAAACTAAGTTTTTGAACATTTTTACTAATACTTTCTGTATCACCTCAAATAATGGTCTATTTCTTCATGTATAGCCGACTTTGCAAAATCATAGGATATTCATTTGAACTCCAAATCCAGTGAAACCAACTCCTAGATGTTTCTAAAGTCATGATTTGTTAAATGGGTGCCTTTGCTCATTTTTCAAAAATATATTTCTGTACACTTCTTGCAAATCTATAAACCCCTTGATTCCACCATATTGAAATGTTCAGAAATACCCATTGATCCAATCCCAATGAAACCACTCTGGTTATTTTTCATATAACTAGAGATATCCTAGAAAAGTCAAATTAATATTTTTAGAGCACTTTTATTTTCTGCCTTGTTGTGTTGCTTAGTATGGTTGCTTTCGACGATAGTTGACGAAGTAGACGAAATGCTCGGAGTTGGACCAGAGATATTTGAAGACCTCGAAGACTTTGTTTAAACAGGCAAGCAGCCCTTTGACCATGTCTACGAAACCCTTTTTATGCATGTCATATAGCACCATATTGTTGTTGCTACGGAATCATGATGAGGTGGTAACCACCTTGATGGGTTGCCTCTGTTACTTCCTCGTTGACACTTGCATTGTGCATGACCCTACCTCCTTATGAGGGTTATGCGGGTGGGAGTAGATAGGATGCTAAAGTAGATGCTACGCAAATGGGACGGGTATATGCATGGTGATGGAGGCAAGTATGCTCCCAAAGATTTTTTTTGAAAACCCTGTCGGGTGCCACTAAAGCCCGAGGGAGATGTTGAGCTAGGTAACCACTTGACAAAGAAGTGGTGTACCGGTGAAGGATATGTGAGTGTGGTTTCAAAAACGGATTGGTTTAAGTTGCGACCGTTATTCCAACCTTACATGCGCAACCACTCTACCCTTATATGGGAAAGGGCATTACTGATTACCTAGGCTGATACTAGCTTGGAGCCCGCATTACTAGTGATGGGAGAGTTGTTGGTGCGCTTTCTCGGGACGGGGTCGTGCCAGGTAGGGCGGCCAAGAACATTTTTATGGGGCACGGGACACACCGTTGGTACCCCGTGCCAGTGGTATGTGATAAATATGGGAGCGAGGCTCCACAATTGTAAGATGTGAAATGTTGGGCACGGGGGTTACTACCAATCGAGTGGACTCCATGTTAGTATCGTCTAGGGAAAGGTAGTGATCGGGTGCTTACCCCGGGTACTAGAGGTATCGCGGGTCGTGGATGACACGAAAGTTCCCCGGATCTTGTGGGTAAAGTGTGCAACCTCTGCAGAGTGTAAAACTATTCGAATAGCCGTGTCCACGGTCAAGGACAGTTGGGTAACCGCTCTTGGGCTACGTCCACATGTTTACGAAAACCTGGTGAGTGTGTATGGATGAGTGGAAAGAACTACTTGGGTCAAGTCAAAGGACTTGACATGATTGAGTTGGGTTGGTGCCCACTCCATTTATGTTGATATCTGTAACCTGTCCTCAGGGTTACTTGAATTCTCATGATGCATGCTATGCAAGTTGTTGAACATGTCATAGCACTCAAAACTAGCTTTCTGCAAAAATTTACCTATATCATGCATTATTGTGCCTTGAACCAAAACATGGGTTGCTTGCGAGTACATTCAAAGTACTCATTGGCTTGCCACTGGTTATTTTATTGGCCAGGCATGAAAGAACAGGATATGATGAAGAATACTTCGGTGACGAACATGCGAGCTAGGACGCTTCCCAGTCAGAATGCATGTAGGGTTAAGGCAGATGGCATGGGTCCAAGTTATCGATGAAGATTTCCGCTGCGAAGTTATACTCAAGACTTGACCATAATGGTCCTACTTGTGTAATACGGTATGTATGGATGTAAGACTCTTGTTATTCAGCTTCTGTGTGTTCAGTGAGCATTGATCTCTGGGATCACTATACACATGCATTCGGTGATCACGACTTATGAGTCGGGGTCCCCACAGAGCTGGTATCAGAGCCATCCTGACTGTAGGAAGCCTTAGTTAGCATGGTCGTTAGTTAGGGTAAAACTATTTCCAAAACCATTACTAGGTTTCAAAACTATCTATACTTCTCTTCCCTTCTCAGTTTTTCGAAAACTAAGGTATATTTTCCTTATTGATCTCTTCCCCTTCAAAACTTTTGGTCGCTAGAACCCTTATGCCCCTGACCACTGGATTCCTTGAAATCCTCGTTGATAATCTAGAAGGAGGATGCCTTGTTAGACATTCACCCACATCTTCCGAACACAAGATTGGCGACACCACAACAAGACGATACCAACAGAAGATACATCCTCAAGGAATGAGGACATGAAGACCCAGAGGATGGTGATACCCTTTGAATTGCCCCAGATGATGCAACCTTGGCCTACGATGATCAGGGCATAGGATATGCAAGATAATGATATACATCGCTAATAGAGCAACCATGTCCTTACCGTTGTTGTATCGGCAACCACCGGTGGATGAGAACCTCGCCATTTGGTCTGCCTCACTATATTGAGCAGGAAAACGGTTCTCTTCGTCCCCCGCTCTCGGTGTAGATGTTGTCATCAACGTAACCGACAGGATGGACCTCTACTATGCCTTGTTTATGTCATTGCATAAAGGATTGCTTACGTGGAACCCTTGACGCCTTAGAAGGCAAAATGGATTATCATGGTTAAGAAGACAATCGAAGACCGAGTCAATGCCAACTTCAAGGAGCCACCTTCACCCCATCACTTCAACAGGCGAGAAGTCATTGAAGACTCTTCAGGCTCAACCCGGATCGTTTCATCAAACAACTACAAGAGATGTAGCGACACCTGAGGAAAACCCAGAAGACTGCACGAGGCACGGAGCAAAGCACAACTACTAAATCCGAGGACCCCTAGGGTAGGATGAGTCGTGTACCCCCTATGCGCAGTCGAGTCCATATGATGGTTCGAATAGAACTATGATTGTGTGTTGCTTGTTTATATTTGTTTGTGTTTTGATATCAGTCGCTCTTTTTGCCCTAGGCAACAAGTACATGACAATATCACCTTCCTTATCTTGATGCTTGTGCTTGGCTCTTTTGGCACTTGTTTGTTTGCACCTGCACTATAGAACCCCCTTTAGGCATCCCCCATCTATGCTACTTCCCCTCTCACCTCTTTCATCAACCAAAGACCAGCAAGACAAGATGCACCGAGGATTCCACCTCGGCGACCAACTAGCACTGGAGACTTTTGTTGCAGCCTCCTCGACCAAGTGCAACCCCGTAGAATTATGTTTAACCCTCCAGGCTAGAAACCCATTCATAGACCCTTCGAGACTTCACGAGATACCCCATATCGAATCCTTAACCATGTGCTTAACTCAAAAAATTGCAAGAGAACCAGTTAAGCGTCAGTAACCTTGCTCATCACTGGGTTCATTATGAACTACTACTGGACATAGTGAACGATCACATTATCATCCTAAGATAGTACCAGAACTGGCGATGCCATAGGGTAGACCAAATTGAGGATATATGAACAGAGGAGAAATGACTTGATGAGTTTACATCAGTAACCGTGAGGGATCATCTGAGATTATTTGGTGAATTATGAGGCTTTCATGTTGGTGGATGAACTTGGTGGGATCAGTTAATAGAGTGGCATGACTCTCATTGCCCTGGGTAAATTGGATTTAGTAGGACAATTATGATCGCAAGCTAAAAATTCTTTGAAGTATAGGGATTTGTCTTAACCAGGGGATATTGATAGGAGATAGTTGGCAATACAAGTATGACTTGGGGTAAACATGAAGGAATTCTCGTTGGACATGAGATTTGGATTTAAGTAGGTGATTCTAGTTGAGTATAGATGTTGAGTATGTCTACATGGTTCGGAGTAAATTGGATTTAGACCAATGATCTCGATCATGATACCATGTTTCTCGGTGGACGATAAACTAGGAGATTGGATTAATTGTCGGAGTTGATTTAGGATTCTATATAAGCTTGACCTTGGAGTTTACTTGACCATGATAATGGGAATCGGTGGATTGACTATAGCAAAGATAGCCCTTTCAAGTATTTGTGGATTATAGGGCATTAGAAGATCGTGTGGAACAACATAGACATTGGATTTATGGAACCTATGGATCATGTAGTTATTAATCTAGTTAATGGGATGTGAAGTTGATCCATAGGAAGGAAACAAGATCTTGGAGTGGCATACGCCGTGTTTCCTTAGTATAGAGATGTACTACCTTGGACCCTGGGAGAATAGGATGAGCACTTGGATTGTCATGTTTAACTCAAGCTTGGAAGCTTGTATACCCATGGATTTATAGGGGTAGACATACATACGAGTTCGGGGATCGTAGACATGTATGATTTTGTTAAACCTCCTCTCGAGAGTCATAAGGATATGAATAGCATGAGTGATGATTGGAGTTGACCTACACAAGATGATTCTTTTGGTAATATGATGTGATTTGTTTGAAGGACTAGGTAGAACTATTGGCATCTCAGAAACTGTGCTCAAGGATAGGATGATAAATGTTCACACGCACCGTAGAATCCTTGAAACCCTAAAACCCTACCAGGCCACAACATGGTCGGATCATGACCACGAGCTTTGGTTCTAGGTCAAGTAGACCCTGGCCAACACTCAACCATGAACACCACCAATACCCCATCCTACTTTGGGTACCTCATGAACAAAGTCTTCATGGAGTGCTTGGACAAGTTGGTTGTCATCTTTATTTTGGTAACATACTTGTCCACCCGAAGACAGAAGAAGAATCGTTGAGCTGGTCAAGCAACATCTGAAGATCATCATGTCTAGGAGGAAGAACTATACCAACCACCTTCGCCAAGAAGTAAACTTCCGCATTGAAGACTAGGTGTATCTACAAGCCACTCCTCTCTAAGGAACCAAGCATTTCCATGACAAGGGAACCCACACCAAGATTTAACAACCCCCTCTGAGATTGCTACGAGACGAGGAGAAGACAGTTACCAGCTGGAGTTACCACCTGAGTTATCCACTCTGCACAACATTTTTCCACGCGACACATCCCGTAAGTGTATCCAGCTTCCTAACTAGCCCGATCTCTACTAGGGCATCGACCACCGAGCCATCGACCCCTAGCCCAATCTAACCTACCGCGAGCTACCCATTAGCAACCTGGATCAAGAAGAACGTTGTACATGAAGCAACACCATCAAGTACTTCAAGTTCAATGGAGCACTGCACGGAAGCAGAAGCATCATGAGGACTTGAAGACTACCCGAGATCCAAGTTTCCCTATCCCTTTCCGCGCCTAGTCTGGGAATCTCGGGGACGAGATTCTTGTAAGGGGGGTAGGTCTGTCACACCCTGATTTTCATGCCACAACACTTAATTTAATAAACATGATAAAATGTGGTTTGGCAAAAACTTTTGAGTGCTTTGGAATTTGCTTGGTTTGATTTTTGTGTGTTGTTTGCAAGTGCTCTAAAAATCAAATAAATTCTACAACTCTTATACTCCTTCTCCTTGATCCAAAAACCTTTCCCAGTGATCATGCCATGTGTATAGGACATAAAAATATTTTCTTAAAAAAATAATTTGGCCAAATAGTATTTTCAAAAATTAGTTTTCCAAAAACCCCCTGAATTGAGATTTGCACTGCAAGTCCTTAATTAAGGGCAGTAAAAATCTTTCCAAAAATATATTTGACTCCTATTAGATATAGGACACCCACAAACAACAAAAATATAATTTTAACATTTATTTTCCTATTTTATTTAAAGGCTTTTTCTTAAGTCCAGAAATGGTCTTTAATAGGTTAAAATTATTTTAAAGCTTCAAAAATATTTGATAAAAATCCGGAGAACACAGTGGACATATATTTACCATATATAAGAGTTTCAGCACATGGTCATGTTCAAAATATTGGACAAACCTCCCAAAACCATTTCTGCCCATTTCAAGGATTTGAAATATTTCTACAGGAAATATTTTCATAAAAATCCAAGAAAATTCCATCATGTCACAAATGCCCTATTTGGTGATCTTGCCAAGTCTCATGTCATGGAGAACAGTATAACCCCCTGAAACCCTCTCAAAACCATTTCTGTCCTTTTTCAAGTTTGAACAACTTTACATTATCAAACTTGTCCAAATTCTCCCATACTTGGTCCACATGCTAAAATGGTCTAATTATTCATCTATACCAAGTGGCACAAGTTGGAGAACAAGTTAACTTGATCAAAGTGCCCCAAAACCCTTCCTGTCCAGAACCAAATTTGAACAACTCTACATTGGCAACTTTCTCCTTTTGATCTCAACTTTTGTGGACATGTTCAGAACCTCAAATGATTACACTACACCAAGTGGTGCATCAAGGAGAACAGATTTGCATGACTAAATCTTGAAAAGTCCATTTCTGCTAATTTCTAGGGTTTACAAAAGTTGCATTGGCAACTTTGCCCAAATGATCTAAAAATTGGTTGAAGGACCTAATTATATGTGGCATTTCACCCTGTGGAGTCTCATGCCAAATGTAGATCATTTGCTTAACCAAACAAGCATCAAACACCTTCTGCCATTTTTCTAAAAACACCAATTTGACCACTTCCACTAATATCCATGAGTTCTACTTTTTACCACCACCCCTACTATTTCCCCTCTACCTCTGGCGTGCTTCCCTGCCCGAGAGGCAATGATGAAGGGGGGCAGGGATCCACTTTTCTTCTCTGGACAGCAGCATTTTCACTCTCTCTCCACCCCCCCTCCTCTACTAGCTCCCCAAGGCATCCAATGCCCTTGCCACTTTGTTTACTCCCTCCCAGAGCCCCCAGACACAAGTGGCTACGTGAGGATGCGGGAAAAAGCCGCACATGCCGGCCAAAGACGCGCTCTGGAGCACGCTACCGTGCACCCGACCATTGACGCCGCGCTCCCGTCCACCTGGGGCCGCTCGAGCGCGCCAGTAGACGCGCCTCGGCGTCCGCATCACGCCAGCTGGTCTCCCACTTGCTCCCGCGCCCTCCTCTCTCCTCTGCAGCCTGCGTCAGAGTGCCGCCCGCTCGGCCAATGCTCGCGCGAGCCCGTGGCTCCGCCAGCAGCTCGCCCTCTCTCTCTATCCCTTCCCTCCACCTAGCACCACGCCCACAAACGCCTCAGATAGTCTCTTGCCCTCTCTCCTGGCCGCCCGAGCCGTTGCCGCGGCCACCCGTGCGCCGCGTCCATGGTGAGCCATGGCTTCGCCATATAGAGCCTCCCGAGGCCTCCCTCTGGATCCCCATCGCCCTCTTTCCCTCCCAGAGACCCACTGGACGAAGCCATACCTCTCCCGGTGCCCTCCGTCGCTCCCCATGGCCGGAGCGGAGCCGCCGGACTCCGCCTAAATTTGCACCCACCGCTCCTCCTCCTCCCCTCTCGGACGCACTAGAGCACCTCCACCATCACCGTGAGCCCCTCCCGCGCTTCTCCCTCTCCTCCCCGTGGTCGTGCCGTCGAGTTCCATCGTCACCGCCAGCCTCGTCCGCCGCGGCCGACGCCCTGCTCAACCCAGTGCTCCTGGGCGACCGTGCCACCCACGGTTGGGCGCGGCCGGGTCCCCTGAGCACGCCGGTGGTCAGCTCACCGGAAACGGTGTCCTGTGGCACCGGCAAGCCGCCGTCGACACCGCCCCTGCCCCTGCTCTATTCGAGCGGGAGGTTGGGGATGAACCCGACAGATGGGTCCCGCGTGTCGGCGACCCTGAGGGCCGGGCCCGCGGGTTAGGTGGACACGGCTTCTTCGGGAGCCGTCTCCCCGAGGCCAAGGCGTATTCTGGGCGGGCCCCTTCGGCGTCACCGCCTGTCGCCCCATGCGGCTGGGCCAGGCCCAGTGCGCTGCCCCGCTATGTCTCGCCCAGTGCATGCGGTTGCCGCCCAGATCCAGCCCGTTTGGGTAAAAACCTTTTCCCTTTTTTTCTTCTGTACAATTTGTAAAATCCACAAATAATTCAAACTAACTCCAAATTTGATGATTCAAATTTCTAGTGACTCCATAAATCATGATCTACCTGTTGGTGCAACATGCACATTCTTCCAGAGACTTTTTCTTCACAAACATTTATCAAATCTTGTTTTTCCATTTCTGTAATGAACTTTAGAAAATCACAGAGAGCCCATTTTTGATCCAAATTGCATGATTCAAAATCCTAGATGTCTATAAGTTCAAAACTTAGTTTTTGAACATTTTTACTAATACTTTCTGTATTACCTCAAATAATGGTCTATTTCTTCATGTATAGCCAACTTTGCAAAATCATAGGATATTCATTTGAACTCCAAATCCAGTGAAATCAACTCCTAGAGGTTTCTGAAGTCATGATTTGTTAAATGGGTGCCTTTGCTCATTTTTCAAAAATATATTTCTGTACACTTCTTGCAAATCTATAAACCCCTTGATTCCACCATATTGAAATGTTCAGAAATACCCATTGATCCAATCCCAATGAAACCACTCTAGTTATTTTTCATATAACTAGAGATATCCTAGAAAAGTCAAATTAATATTTTTAGAGCACTTTTATTTTCTGCCTTGTTGTGTTGCTTAGTATGGTTGCTTTCGACGATAGTTGACGAAGTAGACGAAATGCTCGGAGTTGGACCAGAGATATTTGAAGACCTCAAAGACTTTGTTTAAACAGGCAAGCAGCCCTTTGACCATGTCTACGAAACCCTTTTTATGCATGTCATATAGCACCATATTGTTGTTGCAACGGAATCATGATGAGGTGGTAACCACCTTGATGGGTTGCCTCCATTACCTCCTCGTTGACACTTGCATTGTGCATGACCCTACCTCCTTATGAGGGTTATGCGGGTGGGAGTAGATAGGATGCTAAAGTAGATGCTACGCAAATGGGACGGGTATATGCATGGTGATGGAGGCAAGTATGCTCCCATAGACTTTTTTGAAAACCCCGTCGGGTGCCACTAATGCCCGAGGGAGATGTTGAGCTAGGTAACCACTTGACAAAGAAGTGGTGTACCAGAGAAGGATATGTGAGTGTGGTTTCAAAAACGGATTGGTTTATGTTGCGACCGTTATTACAACCTTACATGCGCAACCACTCTACCCTTATATGGGAAAGGGCATTACTGATTACCTAGGCCGATACTAGCTTGGAGCCTGCATTACTAGTGACGGGAGAGTTGTTGGTGCGCTCTCTCGGGACGGGGTCGTGCCAGGTAGGGCGGCAAGAACATTTTTATGGGGCACCGGACACACCGTAGGTAGCCCGTGCAAGTGGTATGTGATAAATATGGGAGCGAGGCTCCACAATTGTAAGATTGTGAAATGTTGGGCACGGGGGTTACTACCAATCGAGTGGACTCCATGTTAGTATCGTCTAGGGAAAGGTAGTGATCGGGTGTTTACCCCGGGTACTAGAGGTACCGCGGGTCGTGGATGACACGAAAGTTCCCCGGATCTTGTGGGTAAAGTGTGCAACCTCTGCAGAGTGTAAAACTATTCGAATAGCCGTGTCCACGGTCAAGGACAGTTGGGTAACCGCTCTTGGGCTACGTCCACATGTTTACAAAACCTGGTGAGTGTGTATGGATGAGTGGAATGAACTACTTGGGTCAAGTCAAAGGACTTGACATGATTGTGTTGGGTTGGTGCCCACTCCATTTATGTTGATATCTGTAACCTGTCCTCAGGGTTACTTGAATTCTCATGATGCATGCTATGCAAGTTGTTGAACATGTCATAGCACTCAAAACTAGCTTTCTGCAAAAATTTACCTATATCATGCATTATTGCACTACTAGGAAAAGGGCTATAGATGAAATGGCCACTAATGGCGCACCAGACATGTGGTGCACCACTACTATATAGCAGTGGCGCACCATGTGCTGGTGCGCCATTAGTGTGAAAGACACTAATGGCGCACCAGACACACGGTGCGCCACTAGTAACAAATGTTTTTATATTATTTTTCCAAACATACTAATGGCGCACCAGGGCACAGTGCGCCATTACTAGTTCTAACTAGTAATGGCGCACCAGCCTCATAGTGCGCCACTACTATAATTTTTTTTAATTTTTTTTGCAAAACTACTAATGGCGCACCACCAGCAGGTGCGCCATTAGTAACCAGGGTTACTAATGGCGCATTTGTAGGTGGTGCCCCATTAGTAACCTGGGACCAGCTAGATATTTTGGACAGCCACACCTACCCACTCACTTTCCCCACTTCATTCTCCCCACCTCCTCCTCCAAGCTTGTCTCGGCTGCCTCCTCCTCCTCACCTCATTTGCACCATAAATTCATCCAAATTAAGTGGTTAAATTACCTTTTTTTGATAGGTAAGTAAGGGGGAAGCTATCTTTATGTTGTTCTCCCTCCAACAACGTGCACATGCACTTTTTATGGCCTAGCTAGATCTATGTATGTTTGTGGTGTTGCATATGTTTGTGGTGTTGCATATATGTTTGTGTTTGCAGGTACCGGTATTTGAAATGCGATAGTTGCCAATATTTTGCCGGAATGTTGATTCATTTCCGTTTCGGTGAGAATTTTGGCACTATGCATTCTTTTTGGTCCTATTTTTAGGGAAAGTCATGCCAAATTTTTTCTTGGTTCTAAAATATCGTTTTGCTCTACCCCGCAGGCGACCATGGTCCGCACGATGACCAAAGGCATCGTGAATAGGTTTTTGAGCTCCGCGAAGGCCGAGATGCTTGAAAAGAATGAGACGGAGATATGATGTTCGTGTCGAAGATGCAAGCTGAAGAGCCTTATTGCGGACCCGGATTCCGGGCAGGTGCGGGACCACCTGCTCTTGCGTGGTTTCATGGATGGCTATAGGTGGCAAGGTGATGAAGATGCCTATGAAGTCGTCCATGGGGGCCGGGCAAGAAATGAGGAAGGGCAGCAAGACAACCACCGCGGCTCGGGCGGGCAAGAAGACGAAGAATCTCCAGGACATGATCACGACGGTGATGCTGTACACAGTCATCATGTAGAAGATGCCGGACATGATGATGAGGAAGATGCCGGAGCAGACGAAGGGCATGATCATGAAGATGAAGATGCCGGCGGAGCAGACGACGATGGACCATCGATGGGCTGGGTGCAGGACCCTCATATTCAAGAGCTGCTTCTCAAGCAGACGGACAACGCAAGAGCTGCCGCCCGAGAGAAAGCCAAGCTGGATCAACTGGAGATAGACGCGGTTACTCCATTGTATGAAGGATGCAGGCCCGAGGATACCCGCCTGAAAGTAACGCTCATGGCTCTGGAGATGAAGGTAAAACACAAAATGACCGACGCATGCTTCGACGAGAACATGTCATTCTGGCACGAACGTCTTCCCAAGTGGAACAAGTGCCCGACCAGTTTCGAGGAGGCGAAGAAAATCGTGTGTCCTCTGGATTTACCGCACGTGAAATACCATGTGTGCATGAACAATTGCATCATTTATCGGGACGAGCACGCGGAGTCTACCATATGTCCGGTGTGCGGCGTCACTCGATACAAGAAGAGGAAGAAAGCTCCTCGAAAAGTGGTGTGGTACTTTCCGATCACTCCTCGTCTGCAGCGGTATTTCGCGGACCCTAAGGTAGCAAAGCTCCTGCGTTGGCACGCGGATAGGGAGGAGAAGAAGCGAGAAGATGACGCAAATGGTCCGGAGATAAATAAAAAAGACAAGATGCTGAGTCACCCTAAGGATGGGAGCCAGTGGCAAGCGTTGAACTTCGAACACCCATAATTTGGGAAGGATCCAAGGAACATCGTGCTGGGCGTGAGCACCGATGGAGTCAATCCGTTTGGCAGCCAGAGAAGCACACATAGCCCCTGGCCTGTGTTTGTGTGGATGTACAACCTTCCCCCCTGGTTGTGCATGAAGAGGAAGTATATTCACATGAGTATGCTAATTGAAGGGCCGAAACAACCAGGGAACGACATCAATCTGTATCTGGGGCTGCTAAAAGAGGAGCTAGACACGCTGTGGAAAACGCCAGCCAATACGTGGGACACCGCAGAGAAAGAATATTTCGCTATGAGAGCCGCACTGCTCACGACGGTGCACGACTATCTCGGTTACGGATATCTCGCGGGGCAGGTGGTCCACAGATTTTCTAGATGCGTCAGGTGCATGGATGACACAACGTATCGCCAGCTAGATAGAGATCCCGGGACTTCGAAAACCGTGTCATGGGACATCGAAGGTGGCTTCGCGACGATGACCCGTGGAGGAAATGCAAGGATCTATTCAATGGTGAAACCGAACCCCGAAGACGCCCGCGTACGAGGAGCGGCGATGAAATAGACGAGCTGTTGAAAAATTGGAAAGATTGCCCACTGCCGGGAAAGAAGAAAAAGGCGCCAGAGCCGGGAAAGAAGCGAAAGGCGCAAGAGCCGCTGCTGAAGGTATGGAAAATGAGGTCTGTTTTCTGGGACTTGCCGTACTGGAAGATCCACCGTGTGCCTCACAGCCTTGATGTCATGCATATCACGAAGAACGTGTGCGAGAGTCTGCTTGGTACCCTGCTCAACATGCCAGAGAGGACCAAAGATGGGCCGAAAGCAAGGGCAGACTTGAAATCAATGGGCATCAGGGAGGAGCTTCACGCTAATGATGATGATGATGAGGCGAAGCAGGACACGAAAAGTCGTCGCAAAGGCAAAAAGTCCAAGAAGACCGGAAATGACTTCCCTCCCGCGTGCTTCACTCTAAGTCAGGAGGAGATCGATCAGTTTTTCACCTGCCTCGTAGGAGTAAAACTTCCTTATGGTTACGCGGGGAAGATAAGCAGATACCTAGACTCAGCGAAGCAGAAGTTCAGCGGGATGAAGTCTCACGACTGTCACGTGCTGATGACACAGATACTTCCAGTTGCAATCCGTGGGATCATGGACGCGCACGTCCGTGAAACGCTATTTGGCCTATGCAACTTTTTCGACGTCATCTCTCGGAAGTCAGTTGGCGTGAGGCAACTCAGAAGGCTACAGGAAGAGATCATGGTGATACTATGCGAGCTACTCCACCCAGGGCCTCAGGAGAGCGGCGTTTCCAGCGGCAGCGCTTCAGGACCTGCACCCGTAGCTGGGGCGCCTCCCTCCCTTGCATAGGAAGGCACGCCCGACGCCCTCCTTAGGCTGGGCTCGGGGGCTCTCTTCTGAAGGGCCTCAGACCTAGCCAACGTCACGAGGGAGGCGCTTAGGTGTGCTTTGCCGCACGTTTCCCTCAAGAGGGCACATGGCGTGGAGCGCTTAGTGCTCAGGAGTTCATCACCAAGGCAACCCAGGAGCTTCAAGAGGCAAGGACCATATGCGGCGATCGCCGCCCACGACCCGGCGTGGCCCCCCATCCTGGCAAGGATGGCGGGCTGCGCGTCTGTGTCGACATTCCAGGTCTCAACAGGGCCGCATCTCAGGGGCGTTTCTGGCCTTCTCGCGTTGGATGGTGCGAGGGTCCACCTCACAGCTATGTTCGCATGCCATTCGGCTTGCCAAACGCGGCTTTCACCTTCCAGCGCCGCTTGAGGAGCATTCTGGCGGCTCAGGAGGCCAGGCATCTGTAAGTGCATCTAGTGCCACCCCTAGTTGGTTTTGGATTTTTGTCGACAAACTTGGTTGAGGAACTAATGTGTTTGTGAGAATTGCAGGATAACACAGGTAGTAGTCCCACATTGATTCGGTTTACCTACCAGAGATGACCCCTAAAAATGTGTGAAGACATTGAAGACAATGGTGGTCTGTGAAGATATTCACGACGAAGATTATGACTCGAGATGACATTAACGTGAAGACTATGGAGTGCGAAGACATAGTTGTTTCGTAGTTTCCTTTCTTCTTTGTTGAGTCATAGGAACCACCGCACTGTTAAGTGGGGTCCAAGTGAACAAAGTCAGAGTGACTAAAGTGATGCTCAACCAAATCCTATGTCTTCGAGTGAAGACACTGAGAGCAAATCTTATCTAGAGCTGGATGAGTCAGCTTTACTTGTAGCCCAAGTCAAGCTACCGCGTGTGTTTGAAATCTGACTGTTAGACACGTGTCAGTTCCTTAGTGACCTAGGGTCATTTTGCACAAATTAGGTTGGGTTGCCTCCTGGCTATAAATAGCCCACCCCCTACACCATAAATTGGTGGCTTCTCAGAGTTAGTGCATGGCTTTTGTCATTTGAGAGCAACCCACCTCCGAAGAATTTGAGAGAGAAATCCTTGTGAGGACAAAGACCTAAACACCTAGAGCCAAAGAGTGTTAAGAATCACTGAAGTCTTTCTGTTTTACGTGACCTGAAGACTTGTTACAGTTGAGGATTGTGAATCCTCCAGCTGGTTAGGCGCCGCATTGTGAGCATCCAAGAGTCATTGTGGATTGCCGGTGAACAAAGTATTTGAAGGTTTGGAAGTATCCCTTGAAGACTTACCAGAGTGATTGGGCGAGGACTAAGTGTCCTTAGCTCAAGGGGAATAAGGTGAAGATGCGGTCTTCTGAGTTGAATCTCAGCCTCCCTAACCAGACGTACAGTTGTCACAGCAACTGGAACTAGTCCAACAAATCCTTTTCCTCACCAAGCAACTGGTTTTATCTCTTAGCTCTCCATATTTACAGTTTGTCTTCGTGAAGTCATTGCCTGCTTGCATGATCTGATTGACTTCACTATGTGAAGACTGTTGTTGTTTGGCTTCATACTATCTTCCATCCTGATCCATACTACCTAGCTGCTAATAGTCTTCGTGCTTTCACTTCATTGCTTACTTGACTATGGCTTGTCTAGTGTAGTCTACCTTCCGCTGCATATCAATAGGTTCATTTCTATTGTTTGTCTTCAAAGTCCCCGTGTTTTGAAGACTTTCATAAAAATCGCCTATTCACCCCCCTCTAGTCGATAACTAGCACTTTCAATTGGTATCAGAGCAAGGTGCTCCCTTATTCTGTGGGATTCGGTTTAACCACCTGGAGTTTTAGCTATGTCGACTGCAGGGATAATCAAAGTCTCCGCTGCGTGCCCTATCTTCGATGGCACTGATTACCCCTACTGGAAGAATAAGATGCGCATGCATCTTGAAGCCATTGATGTCGACCTCTGGTATGTCGTCAAGAACGACATTCCCAAGGCTGGTGAAGGTGTCACCCCTTCTGATGTCAAGAAGTTCATTCAACTGGATTCTACTACCAAGAACATCATCTGTGGTCATCTGACCAAAGGACAATATGGTCGTGTGAGTGCTCTGGAAACTTTGAAGCTAGTCTGGGACTGGCTCTCCAAGGTTAACGAAGGCGCCTCAACCCAGAGGGACTCAAGGATCAGTGTTCTTCGCAACCTCTTCAACCGCTTCAAGAGAAATGACAATGAGAATGTCCAGCTCACATTTGATCGCATCACTGATATCACAAATGAGCTTCACGCTCTCGGCGCCACTGAGATCACCAAGCATGAAATCGTCAAGACACTCTTGAGATCACTTGACAGCTCGTTTGACACCCTGGCCTTGATGATTCAAGAATGCCCTGACTTCAAGACTCTCGATCCATCTGACATACTTGAGAGGCTCAACACACATGAGTTCCAGCAATCTGAGAAAAGAGATATCTATGGTCCCAACTATGGCCGAACTCGCGCTTTGAAGGGAAAGGTTGTTTCCTCTTCTGAAGAAGAATCTGACAGCTGTTCTGAGGATCCTGAAGACATCGGAAAGGATCTTGCTATGCTTGTGAAGAAGTTCCAAAAGTTCACCAAGAAGAAAGGCTTCAGAAAGTCTTCAAGATCCAGCTCAAGAAATGATGAAGCTTCCCCTCGTGATCACAAGAAGAGAACATGCCACAAGTGCAAGAAACCTGGTCACTACATCTCTGAGTGTCCACAGTGGGACAATGAGACCAAGAATAAGAAGAAGAAGAAGAGCAAGGAATATAATTTTGATGACAAGAAGAAGAAGAAATCCTCAAAGTCTTCTTCCAAGTCTACGTCCATGTCTTCCTCATACAAGAAGAGCTCATCCGGCAAGGCTCGTGCGTTTGTTGGCAAGGAAATGGATTCAGAGGAGGAGTCTGCATCTGAGGAGGCAGAGGTGGAGTCTGAAGAGGAATCTCATTCAGTCGTGGCAAGCCTGGCTCTAGCTTCAGCGTATGTTGCCAAGTCCATCTTCAATACTGAAGACAATGGCCTCATCACCAGCACTGATGCTAATGACAAGGACGACTCTGCTCCCACCTACTGCTTCATGGCACGCGGTGCCAAGGGTACGATACCAAAGGCTTCTGAGTGGATTATGGATAGTGGATGCACTAACCACATGACTGGTGATCGAAGTCTTCACATGGACTCAACCTTACGTCCATCTGACAAGAGTCACATCACATTTGCTGACACTGGCAAAAGCAAGGTATTGGGTCTAGGTAGAGTTGCAATCTCAAAGGATCAGCACATGGATAAAGTGATGCTTGTTGAATCCCTTGGTTTCAACTTAATGTCTGTCTCAATGCTTTGTGACTTGAACATGATTGTGATATTTGGCAAATATCGTTGCCTTGTGCTTATGGAGTCTGACAAATCTCTAGTCTTTGAAGGATATCGAAAGGACGATTTGTACATGGTAGATTTCTCAGCAAGACCACAGTTGGCCGTATGTCTTCTAGCAAAAGCTTCAGAGTGCTGGCTCTGGCATCGGAGGCTAGGGCATGCTGGCATGAGGAACTTGTACACTCTCGTGAAGAAGAAACACGTCGTAGGCATCGAAGGCGTCAAGTTCAAGAAGGATCATCTGTGTGGTGCCTGTGAAGCTGGGAAGATGACTAGGGCCAAGCATCCCTCGAAGACAATCATGACAACATCTCAACCCTTCGATCTGCTTCACATGGACTTATTTGGCCCTACTCACTACTCTACTCTTACTACCACTGCTTGCCTATATGGCTTCGTCATTGTTGATGATTATTCAAGATACACATCGGTGCATATAATCCTTTACAAGAATGAAGTGCAGGATGTCTTCAGACGCTTCGCCAATCGTGCCATGACGAACTATGGCATCAAGATCAAGCAGATCAGAAGTGACAACGGCACAGAGTTCAAGAACACAGGCCTCGACACCTATCTTGATACATTGGGCATCACTCATGAGTTCTCTACTCCATACACACCCCAGCAGAATGGCATCGTGGAGGGCAAGAACAGAACACTCATTGAGATGGCTCGAATGATGCTTGATGAGTACAAGACTCCAAGGAAGTTCTCGCCTGAAGCCATTGATACTGCATGCCACATCATCAACCGTGTTTATCTTCACAAGCTTCTAAAGAAGACATCCTATGAGCTTCTAACTGGTAAGAAGCCAAACGTCAGTTACTTCAGAGTATTTGGTGCTAGGTGCAGGATCAAGGATCCACATCACACTTCAAAATTTGCACCAAAAGCACATGAAGGTTTTATGCTTGGTTACGGAATGGATTCGCACTCCTACAGAGTATTCAACCTCTTTCACTATAAAGTGGTTGAAACTGTGGATGTGTGGTTCGATGAGACTAACGGCTCGCAAAGAGAGCACCTGCCAAATGTGCTAGATGAAGTCCCTCCTAGAAAACCGATTAAGCTTTTGGGTACTAGAGAAATCATACCTTCAGAGGCACAGGCTGAAGAGGAACTTATCATTTCTGCGCCTAATCAACCTGAAGACACTGTTCAGCCTAAAGCCAATGCTGAGAAGAAGACAATGGTCAGCAAGGGCAAAATCTTCATCCAGTTCATCCTCGTGTTGCAAATGAAGTGCAGATTGAGAAGATAATTGATAGCATCAATGCACCTGGTCCACTCACTCGTTCAAGAGCAACACAGCTAGCAAATTTCTGTGGGCACTTTGTATTTGTCTCTATATCTGAACCCAAGAAAGTTGTTGAAGCCTTCATGGAACCTGAATAGATTCAAGCTATGCAAGAAGAGCTTCAACAGTTCGAGCTGAACAATGTGTGGGAATTAGTCAAGCGTCCTGACCCTCGCAAGCACAATATCATTGGCACCAAATGGATCTATCGCAACAAAGAAGATGAGCATGGTCAAGTTGTCGGAAACAAGGCTCGTCTCGTCGCTCAAGGATACACTCAAGTTGAAGGGATTGACTTCGATGAAAAATTTGCTCCGGTAGCTAGGCTTGAAGCCATTCGCATACTGCTAGCCTATGCCAACCATCACAATATCCTACTGTTCCAAATGGATGTGAAGAGTTCCTTTCTCAATGGCAAGATTGAAGAAGAAGTGTATGTTGCCCAACCACTTGGCTTTGAAGATCCAAAACATCCTGATATGGTATACAAGCTCAACAAGGCACTGTATGGCCTCAAACAAGCCCCTCGTGCTTGGTATGACACTCTCAAAGACTTCCTAAGGAGCAAAGGCTTCAAACCTGGTTCCCTGGATCCCACTCTCTTCACGAAGACATCTGATGGTGAACTGTTTGTGTGCCAAATCTATGTGGATGACATTATCTTCGGCTCTGCTGACAAAAGATATAGTGATGAGTTTGGGCACATGATGCAAGAGCAATATCAGATGTCCATGATGGGTGAGCTGAAGTTCTTCCTTGGTCTTCAAATCCGTCAGCAGAGCAACGACATCTTCATATCTCAAGAGAAATACCTCAAAGATTGCCTGAAGAAGTTTGGAATGCAAGACTGCAAAGGGTACACGACGCCAATGCCAACCAAAGGTCAATTGGGTCCCGACGACAATGGTAAAGAGTTCGATCAAAAGGCATACCACTCCATGATTGGTTCTTTACTCTATTTATGTGCATCTAGGCCAGATATCATGCTTAGCGTTTGCATGTGTGCCCGATTCCAAGCGGCACCAAAGGAATCGCATCACTTAGCTGTGAAGCGAATTCTTCGATATTTGGCTTACACCCCAACACTAGGATTATGGTATCCAAAGGGCTCAGAGTTTGATCTAGTTGGATTCTCAGATGCTGATTATGCTGGTGACAAGGTTGATCGCAAATCCACATCAGGCACATGTCACTTTCTTGGACGATCTCTTGTTTGTTGGTCTTCAAAGAAGCAGAACTGTGTGTCTCTCTCCACTGCTGAATCTGAATACATTGCTGCTGGATCTTGCTGCGCTCAGCTTCTATGGATGAAGCAAACTCTCAAAGACTATGGCATCCATCTGAAGCAAGTGCCACTCTACTGCGACAATGAAAGCTCCATCAAGATTGCCAACAACCCAATTCAGCATTCGAAGACAAAACACATTCAGATCCATCATCACTTTCTCAGAGATCATGTCATGAAGGAAGATATTGATATCATTCACGTCAACACTAAAGAGCAATTGGCTGATATCTTCACAAAGCCCTTGGATGAGAAAAGGTTTTGCAAGTTGCGGTGTGAGCTAAATATCTTAGAATCCTCGAATGTCCTGTGATTGGACACACATCCTAACGCTTATGCATGTTGATGACTTGGATGTGCAACACACGAAGTAAAGTATATCTTCAGTAAATGAAGACATACACTCTAAGTGTGAATACATTAATATGAAATTTGACTTCGGAGCGCCACGATAATTGTGCGCCGTGTCTGGATCTAATACTTCCTATACGGTGGGTAACACCACCACCAAATTCTTGCTTGAAGTGTTTCAATTGGCGTTACAATTGCAAAGTCTTCGCATTCGATTTGTCTTCAACATTGATTTGACTTCATGTTTATCTTCACAATGTTGATTTGGTATCATACTGATATATACGTGTATTTGTGTTCTCTCCTCTACAGCATTCACTTATAGCTATGTCTTCATATTTGAATCTTTTGATCTAAGTGAATGTGATCGGACCCTAACCCCCTCTATGCTTCTACCTCAGATTCTATCTATCTAAATCATATGCATTCTATTGAATCTGTCGATTGTCTTCTCTGAGTCCTTGTCAGTAGAAGACATAGAGACAAAAGTTAAATCTGTTTAATTGCTATATCCTTATTGCCTGAAAATCGGAGAAGCCGAAACGACTAGCCGACAGTCTAGGCGTGTGTGGGAACATGGAACAACTTCCAATGAGTTGCATGCATGCCACGTGTCCTTCAGATGTGAACTGCCAGGGGCACCTGCGTAATTATGCTGTGCTGTCCCTTTCCTTATAAATACACAACTCACCGCAGTCACAATCTCCTCTTCCACCTCGCCACCTCGCACAAACCCTAGCGCCTCCGCTAGCTCGCGACGACGCCGGAGATGAAGCGCTTAGCTGCCGCGACTTCTTCGACGCCGTCCTCACGCCGGCCGCGGACCTCGTCCTCTCCGCCGCCGCCATAGGTGTCTTCCGCCGCCAAGTTAGGGCGCGGGAGATTGAACTGCTCGGCCTCCCTCTTCACCTCGTCTAGCAGTTCGTCAAGGGTAATTAAAACTTACTTTTTACTGCCTTTTTGATCCGTCAGGTCCATCCACTTTAACCAAAAGTGGTTTCTAAACTTCCAAATCTGGATCTATCTTGTTCTGCATCTCATATCATGCCAAGTATATTCACTTATGCTTCACAACTAGTTAGATTCCTCACTTGTACTTATTCATGGATTCGTACAAATATGGAACCAACTCTCATCAAATAAGTGAATGTCTTCGCGCTATGAGGTCAATGTCTTCAAACTGATTTATCTTCAAAATCTTCTGAGAATGCATATGACCTCTTCCCCTTCCCTCGCACCTCTAATGCTATCACAGGTACATGTCCGTGGGAGAATCCCTTGGTTCTCATAGTCTGCATTCATTTGCAGAGTTCTTACAGCGACACATCAACTCTCCTGAAGCTAGTTCCTGTCTGACCAGCAGACGGAAGCCATTCACAGTCTTGAAGCCTTTCAGCTTGAATATAATGGCCACTGAGAAATCAGCTAGAAAGGGCGGCAGGCAGCGCCGTGGGGATACAGCCAAGGACTTGCCACCAGATCTCTTTGAAATGTACAAGACAGATCCTGAAGAGAATTACAATCAGCGCAAGACTCGAATCCAATGGATTCGAAGATATTGGGCAGAGGAATGGTTCAAGTACAGATTTGTCACTATTGAATATGCTGAAAATAACGCCATCAAGCGACCATGGGGAGATATTATATACAGAGGTCTGCAGCCCAAGTCCCAGTCTGAAGCCATTGCTCAAGGCTTCTACGCTTGCATGGTCCGTGGACCGTAGCCAGAAAATGCCGACCCATCATCTCTGTTATGGTGTTGTGAAGACAATCTCTTCAAGCGCAATTTTCAATTTCCAAAGGATTCTGCAGCTAAGAACAAGAAAGCATTTGGACTCGACTTCAACCCTGGTCCATCTGCTCCAAGGGATGATGGCACCCGTGATGCCAATCCAAATGTCATCGGCCCCTTCTATAACCTCGATGGCCTTCTCACTCACATAGCTGTACAGGGGGGCTCCGTGGAGCACTCAGCTGATGACGCAGATTCTGATGAAGTGCCAGCTCCACCTAAGCCACATAAGCAGAAGAAATCAAAGGCTTCAAAGCCCTGCCGCACCAAAAGCTTCGTGTGCGAAGCCATTGGCAACTGCACCTCCTGAACTCAGTGTGCAATCTGAAGATCTTTCTCGTGTATCCAAGAAGACGGAGAAGCCCAAGAACAAGAAGCCCATGAAGATTTCTGGGCATGAACTTACTCCAGTTGCCGTTTTGCAGAACGAAGACGAAACCATAGATCTGTCAAGCGACGAAGATCTTGGTGATGATGCCCTTGAGCTACTGATCAAGGGCAAGCAAGAGGCAGAGATCTTCAACGATCTGCCCCTCTTTGATGTGGATATTCTGAACAACTTCATCGATGAGTGGTTTAAAAACCCGAGCCTCGGCATCGATGATCTCCAGCTGCCAGTTGACATCAGCGTCACCTTCCATGGAGCCATTGCTAATGAGTTGGCCTTGGCTCAGAAGATCGTCAAGCAGAAGAAGAAAATTGATTATGAAAAGGCTCAATTCAAGAAGAACATGGCCAAGCTCAGCGTGGCTGATGTTTAAAGCTTCAAGGAAACGCTGCATGTGCTCAAAGAATAGTTTCACAAGAAACGTGAAGAAGAAAAAGGTTCAAGAGAGTGGATGAAATACTTCACAGAGAAATGTGTTCAAGCACACAATGAGGCGGAAAAGCATAAGGCTCCTTGGCGTCCAGGCATCGACCCCAAGATGGCTGCCAAACAGAAGAAGAAGCCTGCTGTGGCCCAAGCTGAAGCATCAACGCAGGAAGCACCTCGCATTGTCTTCCCTGCCAGCATGACAGGCTCGAAGCCTAAGGTCCCCACAGCAGCTTCAGAACTCAAGAAGACAAGGGCAGCTGAAGCCGAAGCCAAGAAGCGCAAGCTCAAGAGTGTTTCTGATGATGCTCCGTCAAAGAAGAAACTGAAAAAGGCTTCAAAGAAAGAGTGTGCTGCGGCCTCTGAGCCTCTTATTGTCGAGCCCATTTATGTTGCTCGTCCTGCCTCCACCAACCAAGAGCATGAACTTGTGATCCATGAGCCTGCTTTCACAGAAGCTCCTGAAAATGAAGAAGTACCAGCTGTTGAACCCATCACAGCTGAAGACATTGGTCGTGAAGACAATGTAGATGATGATGAAGTCCTTCCTCAACTTGAGCACCAACCGGTATCATCGCCTGTTCTTACGAATAGCGAACTCATCAGCATTGGTCGTCCTCTGATGCCAATTGCTCAGGATGATTCGTGGGCTGATCAGCCCCAACAAGACACCCCCATTCATGATGGAACTCCCACAACTCCTACACCTCAAGTCACCACTCCGGTGCTTGACGATGACTACATGGTGCAGACCACTCCATCACCACAGGCGTCGCCCGCATTCCGCAGGCTTCCCAAAGGCCCCAGGCCACAGGTCACCATGTCGAGCATTCCAGAAGGAGAAGTGCAAAAAAGCTCAGTAGCACGCCAAGTGTTTCCTGAAGCCACTCCTACTGCGAATATCTCCGAGTCTGAAGCAAATGTTGTTGAAGACATTCCGGCTGCATCGGCTGAAGAAAATCAAGAACCAAGACAAGAAGAAGAAAGAGTTGCCACACCCCCTGCTATTGAAGAAGTCATTCTCAAGGAGAATGTGTCTATGCCCGACCCTCCTGTCATTGAAGACACGGAGGTTGAAACCACTGAGGCTGCCACCAACAATGATACTGAAGCCAATGACGTTGTCATGGCTAAAGATAATGTGGAGCCTGAAGCTCACGTGCAACCTGAGGCCCATGTGGATGCTGATGCCATAGTTCCAGCCCCAAGGCCTCACATAATTGAACATGCCTATAATCGTGGTGAACTTGTCACAGTTCGGTGGCCCATCATGGTGCCTCCCACTGCTCTCGGACCTCAATATGACTATCATGTGGAGCAGAGACCACAAGTTCAAAAGCCAAAGCCCAGGCTACCAAGGCTTCCAGGTGCTGCTACTTCACCAGGATCCTTCAGTATCATTAGCTTCAGAGCCCACAACAGCTTCTTCAATAGTGCCAAGAATCCATACTCGAAGCCAAAGATCTCATCTGATCGCTTCTGGAGCTATCAGCAGTGCAACTATTATTCATGTGTCTTATACAATCAAGAGCAAATCTTTCCTCACATGCGTCTAGATTGTGAAGCCATTACTGGTCTACCCTGCCTAGAAGAAGCTCTGGACTGTTTCAGAGAAGTTTGTCTTCTGCCATTTGTCACGGACAAGGAGCACTGGAATGAAGAGCTTCTGCTGCAGTTCTATGCCACTCTTCACATTCGTGGCTACAACAGGGATCCAAAGACATGGGTCTTTAAGTGGATGTCAGGCGATGTGCACCATGAAGCCAAAGCTCAAGACATTATTGAGCTTACTACCCTGCCCACTCCAGGTGACTTGTATGAGTCTAGTTGTCAGATTCACACTAATGAACTGCAGAGTATCTTTCAGCGGCCTGAAGTAAATATGAGTCAGATGCTCAGCATGATGAAGCCATTGCCTCAAGATGCTGATTATCCAAAGGAATTCTTCGTCAAGGACCTTGAGTACCTGCCCCGCATAGTCTATCACATTCTGAGGCGTACTCTTTGGCCCATCAAGGGACACTCAACTGAAGCCAAACTTGAAGGAGCCATGAAGACATTGGTGTTCTGTATTGTCAATGGCATCAGATTCAACTCCCAGGATTTATTCATCAGACAACTTGCTGCATCTGGGATTGATCTGTTTGGCTTGAAGGTTATGGTCCATGGGTGATGCGCCTAATCAAGCTTCACTCTTCTGTTGACTATCAGCCCTCAGCGCGCAACCATCTAGTCTTTTTGCCTGAGGTTGATATGTCCATCGAAGCCATCTACCCTAAGCCTGCCAAGGAGCCCCTTTATCTTCATAATGCTGATCACCAAAGCTTCTCGCAACCAATGGAGGGTGTTCTTGCTGCAACTTGAGTCTATCCTCTAGCTGGAAATATGCGTGCGCCTCATTGTGCAAACACTAAAGCCACTGAAAGCACGATTTCTCAAAGGCCTCGGAAGCGACCTCGTGTACTCAATGACCGAGGGCTTCTTGTGGCCTTACATCAGAAACAGGATAGACACCATGACTGGGTAAAGCGTCAGATGTAGAGCATCTTGGGGGATGTCAATCGCATTCGCAACCTTGCCACCAAGAACTCATTCGTAGCTCATGAAGCCTGTCGGCGGTCTTGGAAGAGTCTCACATTGCTATGTTCTGAAGGCGATCTTCGCGAAGATGGCTTCACAGAGGGCTTCAAATTTGATTCCAAGCCTCCCCAGAATGCAATCTTGCGTCGGAATCCTTCCATAGAAGACTTTGAGTATTCATCTTCGGCTGCAACTGTTGTTGTGAGAGTCGTCGATGAAGAAGACGGTGCCACTTCACAAACCATGGCTTCACCGCGTCTCGACACTGCACCAGGCCCCTCTGCACCACCGAACTCCAACGTCGACCCTGCACCTTCATCTACTCCTGATGGGAATGAGTAGATGCTCTATGTCTTCAAACCTCTTTCGTCCTTACTGACAAAAGGGGGAGAAGCATATGAGTTGATAGTCTTCAAGCGGGTCCATATGGGTGGTTGCTATTTTTTTGCCAAGTGGTTACAACTCTCGTTTTTGATACATTTGGTTCTTTGGGTTGTAACACTTAAACTTGATGGTCGTCTGCTATGTTTTTTGCTACTCTGTGATGCGATGATAAATTCCGCATGAAGTCATTCCGCAGACGTCCATTTTTCATTATGCATGTCATTATCTTCGTTATATCTTTATATGCATGATGAATTGTCTTCATAGGTTGAAGAGGATCTCCACAAGTAAAACCTGCCATGTGCATTTGCATTCAAGAGCAAACTACTTATATGCACATCTTCAGGGGGAGCCTTTTGCTACTTATGAAGACAATGCCTTAAATCCTTAAACTTTCACATACTTTAATCCCAGTTGAAAACTTCAACGAGTTTGTCATCAATCACCAAAAAGGGGGAGATTGTAAGTGCATCTAGTGCCACCCCTAGTTGGTTTTGGAGTATTGACGACAAACTTGGTTGAGGGACTAATGTGTTTGTGAGAATTGCAGGATAACACAGGTAGTAGTCCCACATTGATTCGGTTTACCTACCAGAGATGACCCCTAAAAATGTGTGAAGACATTGAAGACAATGGTGGTTTGTGAAGATATTCACAACAAAGATTATGACTCGAGAAGACATTCACGTGAAGACTATGGAGTGCAAAGACATAGTTGTTTCGTCGTTTCCTTTTCTTATTTGTTGAGTCATAGGAACCACCACACTGTTAAGTGGGGTCCAAGTGAACAAAGTCAGAGTGACTGAAGTGATGCTCAACCAAATCCTATGTCTTCGAGCGAAGACAATGAGAGCAAATCTTATCCAGAGCTGGATGAGTCAGCTTTACTTGTAGCCCAAGTCAAGCTGCCGCGTGTGTTTGAAATCTGACCATTGGACACGTGTCAGTTCCTTAGTGACCCAGGGTCATTTCGGACAAATCAGGTCGGGTTGCCTCCTGGCTATAAATAGCCCACCCCCTACACCATAAATTGGTGGCTGCTCAGAGTTAGTGCACGGCTTTTGTCGTTTGAGAGCAACCCACCTCCGAAGCATTTGAGAGAGAGAGATCCTTGCGAGGACAAAGCCCAAAACACCCAGAGCCAAAGAGTGTTAGGCATCACTGAAGTCTTTCTGTCCGCGTAATCTGAAGACTTGTTACACTTGAGGACTGTGAATCCTCCAGCCGGTTAGGCGTCGCGTTCTGAGCATCCAAGAGTCATTGTGGATTGCCGGTGAACGAAGTCTGTGAAGGTTTGGAAGTCTACCTTGAAGACTTACCAGAGTGATTGGGCGAGGACTAAGTGTCCTTAGCTCAAGGGGAATAAGGTGAAGACGCGGTCTTCTGAGTTGAATCTCAGCCTCCCTAACCAGACATACAGTTGTCACAGCAACTGGAACTGGTCCAACAAATCCTTGTCCTCACCAAGCAACTGGTTCTATCTCTTACCTCTCTTTACTTACAGTTTGTCTTCTTGAAGTCATTGCCTGCTTGCAGGATCTGATTGACTTCACTGTGTGAAGACTGTTGTTGTTTGGCTTCATACTATCTTCCATCCTGATCCATACTACCTAGCTGCTAATAGTCTTCGTGCTTTCACTTCATTGCTTACTTGACTATGGCTTGTCTAGTGTAGTCTACCTTCCGCTGCATATCAATAGGTTCATTTCTATTGTTTGTCTTCAAAGCCCCCGTGTTTTGAATAATTTCATAAAAATCGCCTATTCACCCCCTCTAGTCGATAACTAGCACTTTCAGCATCACGTCGTCCTGGCGGAGACGACAGTTCTTCAGGAGCCACCTGGGCCTACGGAGCCTCCTGAGGCTCCGGACCCTGGCGACTCATGAGGAGTAGCTTCTCCAGCATGCATCTTCAGCTACCCCAACATCACTCCCGCTACGGTACCAGGTGATTCTTTCCAGTTCATTCAGTTGGGGCGCCCCTCGGGCAGCATTATCCCCAAGTCACATGGGTCTATCCCTGCAGCGTGTACCCTTTTGTATCTTTAGCGTACTTTGTTGGGGGCGCCCCTCGGGCTGCATCATCCCCAGGCCGCTCGGATCCGTCCCAGTGGCATGTATCATTCTTGCATCTATCTGAACTAGCTTGCCTCCTCGCATGAATTACCTTATGATTGTCACCTACCTGTCTGGTACTTCGATACCCCACCCACGACCGCCCTCATTACCACGAGAGCCGCGTGCCAGTTGTCTTTCTTTAGGATTCTTCATATGAGTAGGCTAGGCATGACGTCTGTGCTCGGGTCCGTCCCTGCAGCGTCAATAAACCCAACGACCGAGCTCTGTCTGGCAGGTCGGCCCCATTCACGTCACCTCCTGGGGTCGTTGGTGTCTGGCCTTCTCATGTGATCGCCTCAGGAGATTCGTTCGGCGCAAGTTGCCTAACCATCTCGCAGCACCGCCGTAGCTATCAAGAATCAAGACCAGGTGCAACCCGCCTCGAAGTAGGGCCTCGTGAGTTCCGCGCTGGCTCACGAGTGCCCAGACACACCTCGTCTAGCCCTGCCGTGCAAGCCACGTGTCAGGGCGGGGCTGTACATGCCCCGGGGGCTCCACTCAGAGGGAGCCCTCACCCACGCACCAGTGGAAGCACCATGCTCCGCGCTGGCAGTTGACACGGTCGAGGAGCAGCTATGCCCGTGCAAGTGCAGAAGCGCTACGCTCCGCGCTGGTGATAAACAACTGAGGGCGGCCCCATGGCCGTACCAACCTCAGGGAGCCTCCGGGCTCAGTGTCCAGCCTCGTTGCAACGCCTCCCCTCGGGAGAGTCACGCGAGGGGGCTGGGCATGGGGCTACGCTCAGGTCACGCCTATCTTACACCGCCCTGCCAGGTCCCTTGGACCTGGTGGTTGCGCACCCCTCCCGAGCGGGACCTCGGCGAGGACAGGTATGAAGGTCTGTTTGAGCGTCAAGGGGGACTCCTGAGCATCGCGACTTGGGAGCCTAACTGGCCACGTAGCCCCTTACCCCTTGGTCCCATCCTGGTGATCCGGATGGCCCAGCGGCAGCTGAGGTATGCGCGGGGTCGGGCCCTGCCGACGTAGAACCCTAAGGCCTATTTCCACACCTCCTTCCCGCAGGCCGTTTACATGTCAAGGGGGACTCCTGAGCATCGTGGCTCAGGAGCCTAACTGGCCACGTAGCCCCTCACCCATTTGTCCTGTCCTGGTGACCCGGACGGCCCAACGGCGGCTGAGGCATGCGCGGGGTCGGGCCCTGCCGACGTAGAACATCAGGCAAACGGAAAGGAGATCGCAGAATCTAAATAAAATATTACATAGAATAATGTTCGTTAACACCAAACGGAAGTTTCAACGCCTCCACGAGGCACGTCGCATGTTGCAGGAAAGTAAAAGCAGGAAGGGGCACCATCGTTCACCAGCGAGCCTCCCCTTCAGCCTCGAGCGCCATCGTCAGGAAGCATCCACTCGCCGGCAGTGTCGCCATCGTTGGCCTTGGTCGCGGGATCAGCAGCGCCATCAGTTTGAGGCGCGGGGTCGACGGCAAGGAACTTCTTCAACAAGGACTCCACCTGACCCTTCACGGCTTCTGCGGCGGCTTTGCAGCGCCCCTCGTCCACAGGCTCGACCAGGACACCAAGGTCGGCGTTGGGGTCGTGAAGGTGAAGGTGACTGAGGACGTGCCTCAGGGCCGATGAGGAAAGCGCGCGCACCTCCGCTTCCACCATGGGGCCGATTCCATCGACAATGTCCTCGAGCACCTTGACGAGTTGAGGAAGCAGTTGGGCGGGGCCGTCGTCATCAGTCACCAAAGGCTTATCCAAGCCCTTCTCGTAGAGTCCCCGCAACGCCTCGCAGGACCTCTCCTCCAGAGACTTAAAGGCCTTGCGGTCCTCGGCAAGAACCTTCGCCTTGATTTCCAGCTGGACCCGCTCCGCCTCCACCTCCTTCTCCAGCTTCTTCAGGCGGTTGCGTTCCGCGGCCTGCGCCTGCGCCAGCTGCTCCACCTCAGCATCACGACCGGCCATCGCTTCTTCTTGAGCTTTCACCTTCCCCTCCCGCACCTCGAGCTGGCGAGCCGCGACAGCCTGTTCCTTGCGTAGGTTCTCCAGCTCGGCCTCCGCCACCCTGCAGCGCTCCTTGGCGGCCTCGGCATCCTTAAGCGCCACCTCGCGGGCGGCCATGGCTGGTAAGTGGCCTGCTTGTCCTCCTCGGAAGCTACCATGGCCTGGCCCAGCGCCACCCTTACAGACGCGTCGGAGTGCAGCCAACCTGAGATCAGCTCCAGGCGCCCCGCCACCAGGCGACGGTCAGCGCCTTGAAGGTCATCCCGGAGCCGGGTCAGCGGGGAAAGAGCCTTGTCCAGAGCGTCGGGCAAAGCAGAAGGATCACGAGCTGGCGGTATCACGGAAGGAGTAGGCAGCGTCGTCGCCAAGATCTGCGAGTCGATGGCAGCAGAACAAGAAGCTGGGGGCTCCGGAGCCTGTGGGACCTCGGCTGGCGAGCTGAGAACGGGCGCCTCCGGAGCTGGCCTGGCTGCGGAGGTCGAGTTCTCCTGGGGACGGTCCTCCAGGCCTCGTGAGGATGACCGGACGGAGAGGTGCAAGGGTTGTTGCTGCCCTTCTGTACCAGGGGAGGTGCGGCCGTGCCGGGCTGCTGAGTCCCCGAGGGTACGGCCGCTCCCTCTCTCTTCTTCTTCGCCGCCAGCATCGGCCTGGTGGTGCAAGGAGGGAACGTCAGGAAGCAGCAACAGAAGCAGGAGCAAGAACATAATTGGGACAAGGTGCTTACTGGTCCATGGCGACCTCTTCAGAAGCATGGAGCCCGGAGACCTCGCAGCCTGGGGCGCCGGCATGCGAGCCCCAAGAGCGGACGACGCCATGGCAGCCGGCCCTGCGGCGGCACCAGTCGACGTTAGGACAAGGGCGCCACCTCAGGAGATCAACACCGACCTGCTCTTCGTTGGGACCCCTGCCGATGGCTTCTTCGGGGGGGTGACCTTGGACCTCGTGGTGACCCCACCAGGGGGCAGGGCCTCCCTCACCGGGTGGTCGTCGGTGTCGTCGTCGTCAGGGAAAGCACGGAGGAGATCGGCCTTGCGTGGAGGGGAAGTCTCCCCTAACCCCTCCCGGGTCGCATCCGAATCCCGCTCCTCACCCTCGTCGGAGTTACCGGAGGACAACTCCACTAGGGCCTCGACGGGCACTGCCGGCACGAGCCCGTACTTGTTGAAGACGGGCATGGCGGCAGCAATGTCTGCCCCGTCAGCATGACGGTACAACGGGAGATGCGAGTCCGGCGGAAACCCCTGGTCCTCCCTGACCAGGAGTCGCAGGGCCGTGTCCATCTCCTCATCAGATAGAGGATTGGGGCGCAGGCGGCGGTCGTCCCCCTCGTCCTGGAGCTTCCACAGGGGGCGCGAGTGTGCCTGAAGCGGGGCCAAGCGCTGCGCCAAAAACAACTTGAGTATCATGGGCCCCCGTCAGCTTCTGCGCCCTCGGGTCGTCAGGCTTCAAGTCGGCGGCCATCTTCTCTAGCACATGCTTCGCCCGGGGGTCGGTGAGCTTCGCGCGGAGCCAACTCTCGACAAAAGAGGGCATCCCTGTCGGCAGCGACAGCCGGGGGTAGGAGCACTTGGCATCCATGAGGACCCATTTGTTCCTGAAGCCCTCGGCCTTCTTCCCAGCCTTCGAGATAGTGTTGGTCCCGTTGGCTGCGATGAAATTGGCGCACCTCGAGAAATGGCCATCCATGACCCGGAGGTAGAAGAAGTGACACAGCAGCTCCATGGATGGCATCACCCCCACGAATGCCTCGAAGTAGAAGGCTAAAATCGACAGGAGGAGAACGGAGTTGGTATGGAGGTGGAGAGCATGGAGGCCGTAGTGGCTGAGCACGGCTTAGAAGAAATCGGAAAAAGGAGGACCAGCCCCGCGAACACGCTGTTCAAGAAGAAAGGACGAAAGGTGCTACCCGGAGCCTCAGGCTTGGCGGATCCGGCCCGCAGCACCGCCTCTCTTTCCTCGTCATTCTCGCCCACCGTCATTCGGCGTGCGGTGGCCAGCTTTTCCTCCGAAACGGTGGGCGAGCTCAAGGCCGGCTCATACCAGGCGGGGAGGCGCGCGAGGCCTTGGCCTTGTCAGGCTCCATCGGATGCAAGCTCCGAGAGGATTTTCGGCAGATTGCGAGTCTCTTGGGGCAAGAAGGAGAAAGGGCATCTGGATCAAGGCGAAGGAAGGCAATGAAGGCTCTGCAGTGCACGCCAGCCTTTTGTCAGTTGGGCAGTTGCCGAGGCAGCATGGGGAGGCGGAGGCGCCCACGTCCCGTCAATCGCCACGCGTCAATCAAGGCCGCAGGCTATTGGGGCCACCGGCGCTCCGTACTTGCCCTTTGGCTTCACCCCGAAGCCAAGTCCGAGCGCGCCTTGGGCCCGGGGGCTACTGTCGGCGTCCCGGGAACGGGGGGTACCCAGACTTGCTGCCTGCAGCCCAGGGCATGGCTCCACCAACGGCCCGGTACGGCCCATCTTCATCAGCGACTACTCAAGACCCTCGCGAGGGGCCGAGCCTCACGAGGCGGACAACACAAGACCTCCTGAGGGGCGGCCTTACTAGGCTGGCTCCCGAGGAGTGGAGATATCAATGCAAGGGGCACCTCATGAGGTGCGCGTGATGTGAGCCATGACGGCCAAAGCCAGGAGGGCGCCAGCGGGCGCAGAGTACCAGTTGCCTCGTTGGTGTTAAAGGGGCAAGCGCAGGAGAGGAGTCTCGAGGCATCAGGCAAAGGTTTCCAAATCGGTGCAGCGAGACCAAGACCAGCAGGACGGCAGGACGGAGGTCACTGCGGAGCCCACGGCAGCGTCACCACGAGAACCTTTGGCAGGCAAAGACCACCTTTTGTCAGGATAACTTGACTAGTTGTCTCCCTTCAAAATTGGCCATTGTGGGATCCCTTCCCGCCTAATATTTGGGAAGAGGACTAGGGCCTCTATAAATAGGACTAGCCACCACCCTAGCAAGGCGACAGATCACCGAGATCATCCTCGCACACACAAGCTCACCGAGCTCAAGAACACCTCACCTCAGGAGGATGTTCGTCCCTTGTACTTGTTCATCCCCAACCTACAAGGCAATCCACCACCACCACACTAGAGTAGGGTATTACACCGCAACGGTGGCCCGAACCAGTATAAACTCTCGTGTCTCTTGTTCTTTGGGTTCGTCGGGCTAGGCCTTGAGATCGTTGCGAGAGCGAGCTAGGGGGAGAGAGATCTTCGTGCGCACCCCAACGTTCGAACCTCAAGGGTTTGCCGGAACCCGTTATCCGACAGACCATAATGGGGAACTCGTCGGTGATGATTTCATCAATCGCTGACAATTGTATACCACCAAGCGCTTGCCCACAACACACATGGCTTATTAGCAGAAATCGTCTGTGTTATTATCAGTCTTCGCACACATTTCTGATTATAGACCTGTTTGCCGCGTATCACACATATCTTGTTATATTGAACGGTTTCTGTTCTCTTGGCTCAAAGCAAACAATTCATCTGAGTGAACCGCATGCTGTATATCGCACACACATTGATCTGGCTGACCGTTTCTTTTGTGTTGCCTAATCACAAACAGTTTGTCTGAGTGAACCGTATGCTGTATATCGCACACACCTTCATCTGGAAGCCTGTTTCTTTTGTTCCTCCTCATCACAAACAGTTAATTGAACTGAACCGTTTGCCATGCATCGCACATGCGACTAAAATCTGAACCTTGTTTGATGCATCCGCCATCGCAAACATTCTGCACCCTTTTTGACGGTTTTTTACACTACCGTTTGCGATTATTGCATCGCACACAGTTTCTTCGAAGGTTCTCTGAGCGTAGGGTCACGTTAGCAGCATCATGTAGTAGTGACATGTCAACGTGCCGCTTGGGAAGTTCTACTACAGCGGCGGTGGGGAGCCTGGTGAGGATGCGACGGACTCCGGCAACAGGAGCGGCGATGCCTCTTCTTAAGGTCTCCTTTAATTATCCTGTAACAGACTAAAGATGCCTCGCAGAGGCGTAAGACAATGGTTTTATTTGTTTGAACAATTAATGGTTGTAACGAATGCCTGCGATCCTACCGGGTTTCCCTTCCATACTTGTTTTTCCTCTTGCCTGCCTTGGTGCTCTACGTCGGTAGGGCCCAACCTCGTGCAGACCTCGGCCGTCGCTAGGATGTCAGGTCGTAATGCCTAGACAAGGCCAGGAGGTGAGGGGCTCCGGGAGCTAGTGAAGGCTCCTGAGGTGCGATGCTCAGGAGTCCCCCCTTGAGGCGCAAGCAGCCCGCGCGAGGGAAAATGTTAGCATCGGCGAAGCCACCCCCTGAGGTGCCCAAACTTAGTTTTTTGCAGCGCCGGAGGTTCGCTGCTTGCAAGGTGCGCCTTGCGAAACTTCTCGTGTGATCCATCCCTGAGGAAAAACCTGCTCACAAAAGATTCATCCAGACGATGCGCGCTTGCTAGCTTGCACACGGGCGTTACGCGAGGAGACCAGATACCAAGGGACTTGGTGGGGTGACGTGCATGGGAGCAGGCCCGTGAGCCAGAGCCCGATCCCTTGGGGTTTTCAGCACTGCTGGGACTGACCCAAGCACAGGCACCGTGTCCAGCACCCACTCGCGTGAAGCACAGAGGGAAGCTGCGAGCGCGTGCCGCGGAAAAAAGATAAGCGGCTGTCGTGACAGGCACACTTTATCCTAAAGTCGGTGTGTCCCGTGGGGCGCTCTAAGTTGATTGTCCACCAGCGCGGAGCATGGGGCTTCCACTAGGGCGTGGGCATGGTCATAGTTTGCTTGTTCCACCAGCGCGGGGCATGGGGCTTCCACTTAGGCGTGGGCATGATCATAGTCTGATCGTTTCGCCAGCGCGGGGCATGGGGCTTCCACTTGGGCGTGGGCATGATCATAGTCTGATCGTTCCACCAGTGCGGGGCATGGGCAGGAGATCTGTTCCAGAGTCTCTGGGGTGTGTACATCCCATTTCGTTCGTACGCGTGATGGGCACGACAAAACTTGTGGAGGTGTCGGATGCTCCAGGCTCAAGGCTCGGGAGCTCCTTCCTTAGTCCTCAGGCGGTTTGTGCCTAGCTCTTGATGTAGCTACGTGCTCATGTAACCTTTGACATGGGGGCGACCCACGTTGCATGGCTGTCCCGAGGCCATTGCATGAAAAGGTCAGACACCAAGGACCAAATGAGGTGGCATGCACGGGTCTGGTCCACCAGACAGAGCTCTGTCACTTGGATTCAGCGACGCTGCAGGGACGGACTAGAGCACACACGTTGTGTCGAGTTTTTCCATGGGATGATCAATAGAAGAGTCGCCCGATGCGCGGCGCCGTGGTAGCGAAACACCAAGCTCATAATTATACAAACCGGGCCGCACCCTTACTCACTTGCTCGTGATGGTCCCATGAGAGGGCGACACACCAAGGATCTCTGTGGGGTGACGTGCACGGGACGGGCCCGCGAGCCAGAGCTTGATCGCTTGGGTTTATCAGCGCTGCAGGGACGGACCCGAGCATAGACGCCGTGTCCAGCCCCCAGTCATGGGACGGTCAAGAGAAGGGTCGCGAGGGTGGGGCGATATCGATGGTGGCGAGGCACCAAACATAGGGTTAGGCAAGATAATTTCCATAAAGCACAACCAGATTCACTACACGGCCAAAACTGAGGCGGCTGAAGGGATGGACCTTGGCCAGCATGAGGATGATGTAGCCTGAAGGGCGCCCTCAGTGTGAACAAACCAAAAAGTCACCTGGCAATCAAGTTGCCACGGGACCGTCGGGGTGGGTGGCGAAGTGCACCGCAGAGGTTCACCTCTCAGGGGTTGGTCTGCTCCTGAGGCCTTGGAGGCTTGCGAGGAGCTGAAGCCTCGTGAGGCGCCATCGCGAGCTGCGCGAACCTTTGGAAGGTGACGCCGACTTTCACCAGGCCAAAGGGCATGCCGATGTAGTTGGTGGCGATGCCCCTGCTCCGGCCGACGCACGACGGCCAGAAGAGGTCCTAGGAGCTGGCCCTATTGAGGCTCGCGGTGTCAACGTGCCTGCACACCTTGCTATCCTCCTTGGGGGCGATGATCAGACAAGCAGGACATTCGGGGCGACGCTCGCCGCTGATGGCCCATGCTTCTCGTAGCTTGTAAGTTTATTGGGCGATGAATTCCTGTGCTCCTGGCGCCGTACTTCTTGCTCGAGGGGGTGCATGTTGAAGCACACCTCCAAGTGGTGCCCAAGCACCTTCCTTGGCACACTGGTCAGGTCGGACGCTTTCCAGGCGAAAGCCCCCGAGCCCGCCCAAAGGGAGGCGCCGACACGCCTTCCTATGTGGGAGGAAGGCAAGCCCTGGCATCAGGGGCGGGGGCCTGGGTGTCGCCACCAGCTGACTGCTTCTTTGCTTCAGGGAGGAGCTACTTCTTCTTTGCAGGAGTGGCCTCGGGAAGCGCCGGGGTTTCCTCGCCATTGGAGTTCTCGGCTGCGATGGTCCGGTAAGCATGATCGAGGGAATAGACCGCACCCTTCTCGTCGCAGGTGAAAATGATGACGCCACTACAGCCAGGCATCTTGAGGACGTTGTAGCCATGGTGGGTTGCTGCCATGAACTTGGCGAGTGCGAGGTATCCCAGGATGGCTTTGTATGGGAGACCGATGTGGGCCATGTAGAAGTCGATGAGCTCAGTGTGGTAATTGTTGCGGGTGCCAAAGGTGACAGGGAGGCGCACTTATCCCAGGGGAACGGTGGACCCGTCCGCCACCCCGGAGAAGGGCCTGGTCGGCATCAGCTGCTCATACGGCACTTAGAGCATCTCAAAGGTCATGATGGAGATCACGTTGAGGTGGACACCCCCGTCGATGAGGGTCTTGGTGACATTGATGTTGCTGATGGTGGGAGTGCGCAACATGGGGAGTGCGCCGGTGGTGGCCAAGCACCTGAGGTGGTCCTTGGAGTCGAAGGTGATGGCGTACTGCGACTACTTGAGGGGCCACAAGGCCTCAAGCCTTGGGAGGGCAGCATTCATCTCACGAGAGAACTGCTTGAAGAGGCGGTTGGACCCAGGGGCTTGAGCTCCACCAAGGATGCAGGTTATCCCATGAGGCTCTTGTTAGCCCCGAGCCCCTTGTCTTGTTGGTTGTTGTCATTCCTTTTGAGCGGTGGCTGCAACAATGGAAGGGCATCATTATCCTGAGTGCGCGCTTCAAGAGGCTGGTCACGTCATCCACCCTCGTGAGGCTGGTCATGCCAGCCCTGGCGGGGGTTGCCATTGCCGTTGTCCCACTGGCCGCCCTTGCAAGGAGTGTCGCGGTTCTTATGGTCAGGGCGACGGTCCAAGCGCTCGTCGCGGAGCACCTTGAGCTCCTGGCACTCGTCGGTGTTGTGGGTGTGCACGTTGTGGTAGACGTAGAATAGGCGACCATCCTTGACGGGCTCCTCGCAGTCGCGGTCACGCTTTTGCTCAGGCTCCACCGTCAATAGGGCAGGGCCCTTGCGCTTCACCTCCTTGGCCTTGGTGTTCTTGTAGTCGGGGTCGTTGTGGATGAAAAGGCGGCCCTCTTCAGCCTTGGCGCATTTATCGGCCATGTTGAACAGTTCCATCATTGTGATCAGATCGTCGTTGATGGCGAGCTTCTCGCACATCTTGACGTTCGTGACTAAGGGAGTCCTGGATTAGGGGGTCCCCGGGCATCCGGGTTATGTGAAATGGGCCGGACTGATGGAATGTGAAGATATAAGATAGAAGGCCTTCCCCCATGTCGAGATGGAACTCTCCTTTGCGTGGATGGCAAGATTGGCGTTCGGATGTGAAGATTCCTTTCTCTATAAAACGACTCTGTACAACCCGAGGCCCCTCCGGTGTCTATATAAACCAGAGGGTTTACTCCATAGAGGCAATCATAATCATACAGGCTAGACATCTAGGGTTAGTCATTACGATCTTGAGGTAGATCAACTCTTGTAAACCCTATACTCATCAAAGTCAATCAAGCAGGAAGTAGGGTATTACCTCCATTAAGAGGGCCCGAACCTGGGTAAACATCGTGTCCCCTGCCTCCTGTTACCTTCGATCCTCAGACGCACAGTTCGGCACTCCCTACCCGAGATCGGCCGGTTTCGACACCGACATTGGTGCTTTCATTGAGAGTTCCTCTATGTTGTCGACAAAAGGTTCGATGGCTCGTTTGATCATCTACAACAATGATGTTTCGTGGGAGACTTTCCCCCGGCCAAATTTTCATGTTCGATGGCTTCGCACTGCATGCCAACTCGATTGGCCACCTCGAGAAGATCGACAGCTATGCCCCTGGTCATCAGATCAGTTTCGGGAACTTAAACTATGTCGCCGATATCTGAGGAGACTTGATCTTCGCAAGGTTCACGGCCCCGACCACCGCTCTGGTCTTAGATCCAGAGAAGACCACCAGTTCCAAAGACGGGAGTTTAGAGCCCGCCGGACTCCATGCAATTATGGAACTTGCCACCAGAGATCTGGAGGGGACGACGTCATCGGAAAACCCAAAGATGAACCAAGCTCCCCTTGTCGCTAAAGTGCCGGACTCTCCCTCGGACTCTGAATCCAAACTCTCGAGGTCCATGTCAAGTGGGCGTGGCCAGGAGGCTCTCACCCTGATCAGCCCTGCGGACTCACGCTTCTCTGTCCAAACCTCGCTCCTAAACGAGGCTCTCGACTTAATGCGATCCCTCGCCGTTACAGAGGAGTCGCTTCCGAATTACGCCCAGCCTGGACTAGGGGCTGAGAGCAGGGAATTTTACATCCCACCCGCAACCCACTTCATAGACACTGTCGAAGATCTAACCGACATGCTGGACTACGCCTCCGAAGACATTGACGGGATGGACGACAATGCCGGAGACGAACAAGGCCAAGACCCTCCGTTTACCGGACGTTGGACGGCCACCTCCACATACGATGTGTACATGGTGGACACACCCAAAGAGGATGACAATGACGGCAAGAAGAATCTGGTTGAGGACAAGCCTACTGAAGCACCTCCAAAGCGTCGACGTCAGCGGCGCCGCTCAAAATCGCGTCGCAAAAAAGACCGCAATACAGGCACCGAAGACAATAACACTCCGGAGAATACCAAAGACCCCAAAGCCCCTGTCGAGCCAACATCCGAACATGATGATTGGGAGGATGGGTAAGTTAACCCCGACGATCCAATCGGGAACGAGGACTTAGTGGATAGTAACTACCTACCGATCTCCGAGGAGGATGTGAGCCTCGGCAACAAACACTTCATCGTGCCGGAGGAACCCCTCGAGCAAGAGCGCTTTAAGCGCAGGCTAATCGCCACTGCGAGAAGCTTGAAAAAGAAGCAGCAGCAGCTTCAAGCTGAACAGGATATACTCAATGATAGATGGACTAATGTCCTGGCAGCCAAGGAATACGACCTCGAACGCCCAACTAGGAGTTACCCGAAGCGCAAGCTACTACCTCAATTCAACGACAAGGCCCTTGAGCTAATACCGCGAAAGCATAAAACTGCTGACGAGCCCGACTGACCACCACGTGGATGGGACAGACTGGCTATCCATGCCAAACACCAGCCCACGCCACCCTGCCATCGAGGCAGGGAGGCAGCGGCCCCGGGCTATATCTGTGACTTACGCAAGGACATGGACAATAGAGCTGGTCAAACAAGATCAATCTATGGGTCAAGGGGGCGTGCTCCGATGTGAGAGGACGACCATCAGGTCTGGCATGACAGGCACAACCTCACCCGACCCAAAAACCACATTCGGACTTCATCCGAACTGCGCCGCGACATCGCTCGATACAAAGGCGCCGCACACCCCTTATGCTTCACCGATGAGGTTATGGAGCACTAGTTCCCCGAAGGATTTAAACCTGTGAACATTGAATCATATGATGGTACTACAGATCCCGTAGTATGGATCGATGATTTTCTTTTCCATATTCATATGGCCCGCGGTGATGATCTCCATGCCATCAAATACCTCCCACTAACATTAAAGGGACCAACACGACACTGGTTAAACAACCTCCCAGAAAACTCTATTGGTAGCTGGGAAGACTTGCAGGACGCCTTTAGAGACAACTTCCAAGGAACCTATGTTCAGCCTCCAGACGCCGATGACCTTAGTCACATAGTCCAGCAACCCGGAGAATCAGCCCGGAAACTCTGGACCAGGTTCTTAATTAAAAAGAACCAAATTGTGGATTGTCCGGACGCCGAAGCCCTCGAGGCCTTTAAACACAGCGTCCGGGATGAGTGGCTCGCCCGACACCTCGGCCAAGAAAAACCGAAGTCCATGGCAGCCCTCACTGCACTTATGACCCGCTTTTGCGTGGGAAAATATAGTTGGATAGCTCATACAAGCAATAGCACCAACGATCCTGGCACCTTCGAAACCAGGGATGGAAATGGCAAGCCACGACCCAACAAGCACAAGCGTCGAAGCAACAACGAAGGTACCGAAGACACGGCGGTCAACGCGTGATTGAGTGGCTCTAAACCCAGTCAACGGAAGAAGCCATTCATAGGAAACAGAGATGGTCCATCTAGTTTGGACAGAATACTCGATTGGCCTTGCCAGATTCATGGCACCCCCGATAAGCCTGCCAATCACACCAACAGAACTTGTTGGGTCTTTAAACAGGGCGGCAAGCTCAACGCCGAACACAAGGGGAAAGGGCCGCCCAGCGAGGACGACGATGAAGAGTCTCGCCCATCGAACACAGGGGGACAGAAGAAATTCCCCCCGAGGTCAAAACGGTGAAAATGATCTACGTTACTCATATCCCTAAGCGGGAGCGCAAGCGCGTGCTAAGGAACGTCTACGCCATAGAGCCAGTCGCCCCAAAATTTAATCTGTGGTCAGCTTGTCCGATCACCTTTGATCGCAAAGACCATCCGACCAGTATCCGTCATGGAGGCTCGGTTGCATTGGTCCTCGATCCAATTATTGACGGATTCCACCTCACACGAGTCCTCATGGACGGCGGCAGCAGTCTCAATCTGCTTTATCAGAACACCGTCCATAAAATAGGCATTGATTCATCAAGAATCAAGCCCACTAAAACCACCTTTAAAGCGGTAATACCCAGCATAGAGGCCTGTTGCACAGGATCCATGACGCTGGAAGTCGTCTTTGGCTCACCCGATAACTTCCGGAGCGAAGACCTGATCTTCGACATCGTCCCGTTCCGTAGTGGCTATCACGCGCTACTCGGACGAACCGCTTTCGCCCGTTTCAACGCAGTCACATGTGACATTATAATAGTGAATGGAAACATGGAGCGCTCCCTCCGTACAGAGGAGCATACCGCGGCCCTCGCAGCCGAGGTGCAGGGGGCCTCGCTAAGCCGAATACTACACTGGTAGTCAAGCCCCCGGACACTCTTAAATGAGTCCGGTCTACCCTGCAGAACGACAGTCCGGCTCATCCAGAGCTAGATTAACAATTCAGCTTCTGTCAATGCCCCAGCCTGATAGCGGCATACGTACCGTGCGTGCATAACTACGCGTTAAAAATTCCATGGGCAATGATGGAGGCAGGTTAAACATAAGGTCCACTGTACGGCTCGACCCTAGCCGGACCTTCATATTGCTCCACCTTTTTCTTCTTGTTAGTTTTTCAGGTTCTTTACAACCCATATCAAATTTTGGAGCTAACAAGGGCCCCCTTCTAGGCCCCTTATACATATTCGATTGTCGATCCTCTCAAAGGATCCTACACCAAGGTGAAAAGCGGCACAGACGTGCGACAGAGTGTCCAAAGGATCTTCTAGATCATCTTTTCAAATTTAGGACCTGTATCAAGCTTTCCCTTGTTCTTGGCATGTAAAATAGCCGTGATGCTTATTGCAACTTCTGTAAAAATATGTTTTGACATACCAATCAGACTATAAATGGAAACAGTTTCGCCCAACCCTGTTCGGTCTTGGCCTAAATTTTAATCTGTTTTCCCACTTGATGTTCAAATTGGCATATACACCTTGGTACGACTTAATCGCCAGGGGCTCTATTCAAGCGATATATATATCTTCAACAATAGAAAGTCCGAACACTCTCAGAGTACACTTCGGCGTCCCGAATACTGCATTATATGCATCATCTCCAAATCACATCTTTGGTCAATAGTTGGGTTGCCTGGCTCCTGTACTTGCTACCCGACATTCCATTTTCGGCTAAGGTAGTAAAGGGAGAACTACTACAATTGTATTTCCGGCTAGCCCGGTCAAGCACCTCAGTAGAGAAAGCCGAAAACTGACTCTCGTGATGCGGCGAGAGCTGGTCAGCAGTCAAGTGACTTATTAAATCTTTAGCGATTTCTTCTGTATTACATGAAGGGATGGCTTTTCTTTTTCAGTCACGCGTCTAAGGCATCTAAGTTCGATCGCCGTATACACACCAGGGGCTATTTTACAACCCCATTGTCAAACTCCTATGGCTAAGTGAGAGTGGTAAAGCCACATAGTTCGATTGCCTCAATCGCTGCACTGACACCTCCCTTACGGACCAAGATGTTGGGTTAACGTGTGGACATGTGCTATTTCGAACACCCCCGTAGTACCTACGTGGGGGCTGAAGCCGATGACTGGCAAACTCTCAGGGATATAAACAGCCGCACAGGAGGCACAATAATTTTAAAGGCAAACAAAATAAATATATTACAAAGCTTTGGTTTATAAAACATCCGGGCAGTTCGAACACATTCACTCGAACAAAATGTCCTTCGAGCACTGGCCCTCTATCAAGCGGGCACCTTCTAGGACGTCTTCAAAGTAACGCTCCGGCGTATGATGGACCTTGCCTCCGGGTGGGCCTTCAACGGCCACGCTGGCGGCCTTCATCTTGGCCCAGTGCATCTTGACAGGGCAAAGGCCTGCCGCGCACCTTCTATACATGAAGACCACTTCACAGTGTCAATACGGGGCAATGCGTCAACAAGTCGCTGCAGTAAGCCAGAATAGCTGCTCGGAATAGGTTCGGTTGGCCATAGCTGGGCTATGACGTCCCTCATGGTCGATCCGTTCATCCTGTGCAGCTCGGCCCACTGCGCCATCTAGTCATTTAGCAGTGCGGGGCGCTCCCGTGCCATGAACTGGCTCTAGAATTGCTTCTCCGTCGCATGACCCTCCTGGGTCTGGAAGAACTGCGCGGCGTCAGCTGCGCTCTTCGGAAGATCCACCAAGAAATTTGGAGCACCCCACAGTTGCATGAGTAAAACATACGACTGATGGCCATATTTACTCTGTAGAAGAAGGGGCTTACCAGCCGCTATTTGTCCGGCTTGCTTAATCTCCTCGTGCGCCGCTCGGTATTCGGCCCGCGCCTCCTCGGCCTCTTTAAGGGCCTTGGCAAGGTCGGTCGCCTGGGCTTTACTCTTCTCCTCTAGGGACTTACACTTGTCGGCGGCATCCTTGAGCACCTTCTCTACTTCAGCCACCCGCTCCTCGTACCGGCAACGCACAACCTGTTCTTACTTCAAGTCCTCGTCTGCTTTATCAGCAGCCGCCTTGTCCACCCTCGCCTGTTCCTTGGACTGGGTAAGTTCGCCCCTCAGGGCCTCAACCACAGCCGCGCTACCTGCAATCGTCCATATAGCAGCGCATGAGCTTTAACTTCAGATGTACGGGAATGAGCAGAATGTTTTAATAACATACCCTGCGCCTCATCAAAGCCCCTGTTGATGTGGACGAGATCCTTATCGGCCAGTCCCAGCTTACGCTTAAGTTCGGACACTTCGGCGGCCTGGGCGGTCGCCGCTAACAGTGAAGCCTACATTTCAAACATATGAAAGTATATTAGCTCCTGCGAAAATTATTGATCCTGTGTCCGCCCCCCCTTTTTTACAAAAGGGGCGATCAGAGTCTTAGGGGCTACCATCTATGCTCAGGCATCTTTTCATATGTAAAGCGGTCAGGAATATTACATTGCATACCTCGAAGCCTGTTAGCAGGCTAGTGACCGCCTCGTTCAGTCCGTTCTTGGCAGACTGAATCTTCTCAACCACCACACCCATCAAGGTGTGTCGGTGTGGAACGACACCTATGGGATCACAAGAATCCCTACTACGGTTGCCGGGGCGCGGGGTTGCGAGAAGAGCAGGGTTAGTTGCCGGGGCGCGGGGTTGCGAGAAGAGCAGGTTCGGGCCGCGAGGATGCGTAAAACCCTAGTCCTGCTTTGGTGGGTGTATTTCAGAGAGTTCTTGAGCTCTCGAACTAGCTGTGGTTAGTGCGTGGTTCGAAAGAGCCGAATCCTTCTCCAGTATGCCATGGGCCTCCTTTTATAGTCGAAAGGGGCTGCCACAGTGGCACACAGGAGGTGGAAAGGCGTACAGTGCCCTGAGCTTATCGCTCGTATTACAGGACAAGACGCATTTAATGCGTAGCTTAGGTGTCCCCTTGCTTTATTGGGGACGGGGGTGAGGCCCGTCCCGTCCGTCGCCGCTCCTCCTCGCTTTGACACGCGCCCTGGCCAGTGAGGCGTGTGGTGCCATGTAGGCAGGCAGGCAGCTGAGGTGGCGCAGTGGCGGAGCCTTCATGAAGATCTGCATGCCGCCACGCTGGTGCTCGATAAGTTGGCCTGGGAGCTGCATGTTGCCACGCAGGTGCCCGCCTAGCTGGTTGGGCTGGCAGCTGCATGTCAACGGTAGTGGAAGTTTGGTTGGCGTGGGCCTGGCGGTGGCCCTGCTGGCGTCCTTGGCGAGGGCCTTGCCGGGTGGCCCGGCAAGGGTCTTGCCATGGCGCGCTGTCGTCCCCGGCAAGGGCCTTCCCGAGGGTCTAGTGGTCTTCCTCGGCAAGGATCTTGCCAAGGATCGTCGTCTACTAATCCTCATCTGAGCTTGAATATGTCTTCACAATGATCTGCATGCCAGCACGGAGGTGCCTCCCGAGCCCTGGCCCAATGTGGATGATGGCGTCGGGGACCGTGGGCTCAAGGGTTGCTCGCTATGTTGGTGTGGGGCGAGCTGTCCCGGCAAGGATCTTGCCGGGGCTGCTGAGGCTGCCCCGGCAAGGGTCTTTCCGGGGATACCTGCTTCGTCCCTCTGCTCTTTGTGGTCTTGGCCTTGGCGTTGCTCTCATTATCTTGGGCTTTGGTCTTACCTTGGCTCACCTCCCCTGTTCTGCTTGGCGTGACCGTAGGCGCGGCTCCGACTGCCCGTGCACAGGTATAGGGGTACAAAAACGCACCCCTCTTTTTGTACACCGACAGGAGCCCCCGGGCCTGGGCCACACATAAGCACGACAAGTTGTTGGGCCAGGCCCGAAAACGGTGCGCGGGCAGGCGGGGCGGTTTTTACCACGGTAAAACTTTTCGCGCGCGGCGCTTCCCACGACCCGCGCGCGCGGTGCGGCATGGAGGGGTGTGCGTGACGTGGGCGGCATGCGTGGGGCGGTTTCCACATGCATGCGTCACATCACAGTAAAGAGGCGGCTCATTCCTTCCCCGTAAAAAGAGGAAGGCGTGTAGGCGCGTCTCATTTACTGAACGGGTCGGGGCGCGGTCTTCAAGGCGTCCACTCCCCATGATCACGGGGTGGGGAGAGGTCGCTTCGCCTGTCCCCTCGGTTTCTGCGTGTCCGCCATGCGTCCTCCATGCACCTGGGGTTGCAAGCGGTGGAGGCGGGAAACCGGGTCGTCGCTGGTTGGGGCAGCGGGTCGGTCCTGATTCCCTGCGCCTCTGGTGGCTGGATTGGCCTAGTGGGGCGGCCGAGCCCTATCCCCGCCTCCTTATAAAGAGGGGGAAGGGGGGACAGCGTCCCGCACTCTTCCGTCATCTATCTCCTCTCGCTTCTGCTTCTTCCTTCCACTCGCCATGGAGAAGGGAATCCTGGTCCCTCGATGGTGGCGGCGAGGGTCGCCGCTCGACAGTGCGTCCCTCCTCCTCCTGAGCCCGCGGTGGTGGAGCCGGCCGCGTGGGGAAGGGGGAGGGGGCAAGGCCGTGGGCGAGGTCGGGGCAGAGGTCGTAGTGCTCGGGGAACAGGAGGACGGGCGGTGCGCCGGCTTCGCCCCAGCCAATGATGCCTTTTCCAATGGAAGGCCATGTTGGAGACCAGCCCCGTGAGTTCTTCATCAGGCTGCGCCGGCCTCCACGTCGATGTCTTTGTCTTCCCGCCCCATTCGCTCGGGAGATGGAGCGTGACCCACCCCAATCCCTCAGATTGCACATGAGGGGTTGTGGGAATGGGGGCACGCGGGTCGACGTTGACTTCCCGGCTCCTCGGGTCATGTACCTCCGTCGTGGGTGGAAGACGTTCACTCGTATCTACAGCCTGACGGCGGGGCTCGTCCTTTACTTCAAATTAATGGAGGACGGCCTGCTCTCCGTCAAGGTCTTCGGCGACTTCGGGACTCGCCTGAAGTGCTGCGTGGAGAGCTCCTCCGATGGGGATTCCGACGATGGAAGCTCTTCCTCGAGCGAAAGTGATGAGGAGGATAGCGGGGTAGACGGCGGGGATGAGTCCGACTAGGCGTCGGACGCCCCGCGCCTGGGCGGGTGCGGCAGCAGCAACATCTGCACCTGGCCGCTCCTCCGACAGAGTTTTGCCGGGGGCGGAGCCAGCTCCTTGAACTTCTCGGGGCCGTCTCCTTGGGCGGCTGGCGTCGGGAGGTTGCGGAAGAGGAAGAGGGTGGGCGGCAAGGCCGTCAACTCGGAGTACGCGGGCACCTACGCCTTCGTCGCGTATTGCCGGTCCTGCCGCCTCGTCTTCCAGCTCCTTTCCCGGCACCGTCATCACCAGCCCGCCCCTGGGCAGTCACCGAGGTGTTCTCTTGGTGCTTTCTGCTGCTCGTAGCTTGTCTAGGCGCCCCTTTTGCTCTCTCGCCTCCTTGACCTGCCTCCTGAGGAGAGGGACAAGAAAGGGATCACGGGCATCTTATCTCTGTTCTTTAGTTTGTAAGCCTGCGGGCCTTTGTTAAATTCAGAACTCGTAATCCCCCTTGCTCATGTTTTTCATTCCGCATGAACTGTACCAGTATGGGATGTTTTTAATAAAAAGGGATGCTTGCCGGGTTTTTCGTTCGTGGGTAGACCCCGCGACAAGGAGCGAATCCTTGTTATTATTTAAGATAAACGTTTTTCGCCCGGCAACAGGCCTTGCCGTCCCCCCACTCCACTCGACCATTCTTGCGCTCTTGGCGGAGGCAGGGATGAAGTGGGCTTTAGGCTCCTCGTTCTACCTCCTTGCCGCCGCGGCTACAACCAAATCCGAACCCAGGAAATAATCCTTAGGTATAGGAAAAAGGGGAGCACGACAGCCTATAGATAAAAACGAGGTTTCACATGCCCCAATTCCGTTCCGAAATGCATGACAGAGGATGAAAGACTTATCTGGATCTGCAGCCCCCGGCAATCTCATCTTGCCACGGTTGGACCCTTGTGCTTGCAGCCCCCGACAACTCTGGTTTGCCGGAGTTGGGACGCCGTTCCGTTTTCTTTCTTCCAAGTAGCTCGGCAGAAGTGCTCATGTGCCCTGCGAACCAAAGGAGGACAGAAGAGAAAACAGATAGACGCGCTCTTGACCTCTAAGCTAGGGGTTAGTCGCTGCTGAGCACTATGAACCCTAACCAAGGAAGAGACTCGACCTAGCATGCATGCTATGACTTAGGGCGCCAGCGCTTCATTTATTTATGCTCAGGGTCTACACCTGGCTTTGTACAAAGGGTTACATGCCTTGCCGGCAAAGCTTGTACAAAAGGTGGCTTGCCGGGAGGCCCGACAAGCCGCGCCTTATGGGTAAAACTTGCGAAGATGCTCGATGTTCCAAGAGTTGCTCACTGGGACGGCATCTTCGGTCTCCAGGCGGACTGTGCCGGGCCTGGTGATTCGTATTACTCGATAAGGGCCTTCCCACTTCGGCGTCAACTTGTTGGCATTCTTGGCCGACTGAACGCACCGAAGAACAAGGTCGCCTTCCTCAAAGCTTCGGGCATGAACCTTGCGGCTATGGTAGCGGCGCAAGGCTTGCTGGTAGTGCACTGCTCTCACAGCCGCCCGAAGACGATCTTCCTCAAGGAGCGTCGCGTCATCTTGGCGCAACTACTCTTGCTCAAGCTCATCATAAGCGAGCACTCGAGGTGACCCGTATATGAGTTCCGTGGGGAGAATTGCTTCTGCCCCGTAGACCAGGGCAAAAGGTGTCTGGCTGGTGGCTCGATTTGGCGTTGTTCTGATCGACCAAAGAACCGCCGGCAATTCATCAATCCAGCGCCTTCCACTCTTGCGCAGCTTGTCAAAAGTCTTTGTCCTTAGGCCTCGCAACACTTCAGCATTCTCCCTCTCCGCTTGGTCGTTGCTCCATGCGTGTGCGACGGAAGCAAAACAGACCTTGCTGCCAAGGCCTTGAATGTACTGCATGAAGGTGTGGCTCGTGAACTGCATGCCGTTGTCAGTGATGACTCTATTTGGCACACCAAAATGACAGACCAGTCCTTTGAAAAACTTGATAGCTGACTAAGCAGTCACATTTCTCACTGCTTCCACCTCCGGCCACTTTGTGAACTTGTCGATTGCAACGTACAAGTACTCAAAGCCCCCGAAACCGCGGGGGAAAGGGCCCAGTATGTCGAACCCCCAGACCAGGAATGGCCAGGAGAGAGGGATTTTTTGAAGGGCTTGGGCTGGTTGATGAAGCTTCTTTGAATGGAACTGACACGCTTCACACTTGGTTACTAATGCCATCGCATCTTGGAGGGCGGTGGGCCATAAGAAACCTTGCCGGAACGCCTTTCCAGCAAGGGCCCTCGACCCTATGTGGGAGCCACATATGCCTCCATGTATCTCCGCCAACAGCTCCAGTCCTTCCTCCCGGGGGATGCACTTCAATTTCACGCCGTTCGGCCTTCTCCTGTACAGGACGTCATCGACGAACTGGTACAGGGCGGACTGACGGGCTACTTTCTCCGCTTCTTCCTGCTCCTCAGGAAGCTCCCCTGTTTGGAAGAATCGGATGGTATGTTGCGCCCACGCTGGAGCCTGGGGCTCGACGGCAAGGACCAAAGGCATTTCTTCCGCCATGGGAGCGACTGTCTCTACGGCTAGGGCTTGACGCCCTATCGGAGGCAGCTGCTCTTGGGCAGGCTCAGCGTCCGTGGCAGCACCCTTGCCGGCAGCCCCATAGGGCTCGGTAGGAAAGTACTTGCCGGGACCCGACTTCCTTCGCTTGTTCTGCCCCGTTGATGGTCTGACGGATGGTTGAGTTAGCCGGAGCAAAAAGGTATCCGGTTCTACAGGTAGCTTGAATGCGGCACGCTTTGACAGGTAATCGGCGGTGTCGTTCTCCATTCAGGGGACGTGCTCCGCTTGGATACCATCAAAGCGCTCCTCCAGCTTCCTCACTTCATCTACGTAAGCTTCCATCAATGGGCTCTGGTAATCCTTGTTGACCTCCCTGACAACAAGCTGCGAGTCACCCCTGACGATGAGCTTCTTAACCCCGAGGTCTGCCACGATCCTGAGACCGGCAAGCAATCCCTCGTACTCAGCAGTGTTGTTGGTAGACATCTCTCGGGGAAAGTGCATCTGGATCAGGTACTTGAGGTGCTCCCCGGTAGGTGCGACGAGCAGCACACCAGCACCGGCGCCTTGCAGCGAGAAAGCCCCATCAAAGTACACGATCCAGTCGCGATCTTCCTCCTAGCCGGGGAGAGTGGTCTCCTGGATTTCTTCATCAGGCGTTGAGGTCCATTCTACAATGAACTCCGCCAAGACTCTACTCTGAATTGTCGAGGTACTTTCAAACTTCAAACCGAAACTTGATAACTCCAAGGCCCACTCCACAATCCTCCCGGTTGCATCTGGGTTATGCAGTATCCGTTGCAACGGGTGGCGGGTGACGACAGTGATCTCGTGGGCTTGGAAGTAATGACGCAGCCTCCTCGAGGCCATAAGGAGGCCGAAGAGAAATTTCTGCACACCGGAGTACCTCGATCTAGCTCCCTGCAAGAGGGAGCTGACAAAGTAAACCGGGTGCTGCATCATCTTCTTCTTCTGCACCACCTCTCTTGACTGTGCGGGCCCTGCCTCGGTGGCAGCAGACGCTGCCGGGGGCCTCACCTTGCCGGCACCAGGCCCTGCCGGGGGAATCTTGGGCTTGCCATCCGCTGGTTCTGCCGCCGTCACTGCCTCCTCGTTAACCTCCCTCTGCGCCACTAGCGCGGCGCTGGCCACTTGATTCGTCGCCGCCAGATACGGCACCAACGGCTCTTGTGGTTTAGGCGCAACCAGTATTGGCGTGTGATGTCTACTACGCAACCTTCTTCTTGTAGACGTTGTTGGGCCTCCAAGTGCAGAGGTTTGTAGGACAGTAGCAAATTTCCCTCAAGTGGATGACCTAAGGTTTATCAATCCGTGGGAGGCGTAGGATGAATATGGTGTCTCTCAAACAACCCCGCAACCAAATAACAAAGAGTCTCTTGTGTCCCCAACACACCCAATACAATGGTAAATTGTATAGGTGCACTAGTTCGGCGAAGAGATGGTGATACAAGTGCAATATGGATGGTAGATATAGGTTTCTGTAATCTGAAAATACGAAAACAACAAGGTAACTAATGATAAAAGTGAGCACAAACGGTATTGAAATGCTAGGAAACAAGGCCTAAGGTTCATATTTTCACTAGTGCAAGTTCTCTCAACAATAATAACATAATTGGATCATATAACTATCCCTCAACATGCAACAAAGAGTCACTCCAAAGTCACTAATAGCGGAGAACAAACGAAGAGATTATTGTAGGGCACGAAACCACCTCAAAGTTATCCTTTCTGATCGATCTATTCAAGAGTCCGTAGTAAAATAACACGAAGCTATTGTTTCCGTTCGATTTCATAGAGTTCATACTAGAATAACACCTTAAGACACAAATCAACCAAAATCCTAATGTCACCTAGATACTCCAATGTCACCTCAAGTATCCGTGGGTATGATTATACGATATGCATCACACAATCTCAGATTCATCTATTCAAACCAAAACAAAGAACTTAAAAGAGTGCCCCAAAGTTTCTACCGGAGAGTCAAGGCGAAAACATGTGCCAACCCCTATGCATAGGTTCATGGGCGGAACCCGCAAGTTGATCACTAAAACATACATCAAGTGGATCACGTGATATCCCATTGTCACCACAGATAAGCACGGCAAGACATACATCAAGTGTTCTCAAATCCTTAAAGACTCAATCCGATAAGATAACTTCAAAGGGAAAACTCAATCCATTTCAAGAGAGTAGAGGGGGAGAAACATCATAAGATCCAACTATAATAGCAAAGCTCGCGATACATCAAGATCGTATCACCTCAAGAACACGAGAGAGAGAGAGAGATCAAACACATAGCAACTGGTACATACCCTCAGCCCCGAGGGTGAACTACTCCCTCCTCGTCATGGAGAGCGCCAAGATGATGAAGATGGCCACCGGTGAGGGATCCCCCCTTCGGCAGGGTGCCGAAACAGGGTCCCGATTGGTTTTTGGTGGCTACAGAGGCTTGCGGCGGCGGAACTCCCGATCTAGGTTATTTTCTGGAGGTTTCTATATTTATAGGAATTTTTGGCGTAGGTTTCACGTTAGGGGGGTCTCCGAGACATCCACGAGGCAGGGGCCCACGCCCAGGGGGTGGGCGCGCCCCCACCCTCGTGGATGGCTCGGGACTCTTCTGGCCCAACTCTTTTACTCCGGGGGCTTCGTTTGGTCCATAAAAAATCGTCAAAAATTGGCATGTCCATTGGACTCCGTTTGGTATTCCTTTTGTGTAAAACTCAAAAACAAGGAAAAAGCGGAAACTGGCACTGGGCTCTAGGTTAATAGGTTAGTCCCAAAAATCATATAAAATAGCATATAAATGCATATAAAACATCCTCGAAGGATAATATAATAGCATGAATACTTCATAAATTATAGATATGTTGGAGACGTATCAGCATCCCCAAGCTTAATTCCTGCTCGTCCTCGAGTAGGTAAATGATGAAAGAAATAATTTATGAAGTGTGAATGCTAGCAGGTGCACAAGTTTGATCAATGATAATTTTAATCTCCTTTTCTAGCATCATTATATGTCATAACAGTAGCTCATATCATAAAGCTTCTCATGATCAAGTTACAAGCTATTCACATGTTAAAGTATAGATCATAAACTTTCTTGAAAACTAACAAACAGTTCTCAGTCATCAAACAATTGCAAATTATCTTATTTTCAGGAAGGGTCTATGTAAGAGCTTTGATTTAGCAAATCTCACATACTCAACTATCATATAGTCTTCCATGATTGCTACCACTCAAAGCATATTTTTAGAACAAATAGCATCCATCGAACATAGAGAAAGATAGGGGCTTAATGTTTCGCCTCCCAACTTATTTATCATATAGATAATTGTCAACAATAATAATTCATGATCAAAATATATTTGAATGACCATATATGCTTAGATCTTTCCATCACATGATGCTTGCCAACTAAAAAGTAGGATGGAATGAGAAGGAATACTACTGACTCTTGCATAAAAGTAAAAGATAGGCCTTTCGCAGAGGGAAGTAGGGATTTGCAGAGGTGCCAGAGCTCGAAGCTAAAACTGAGATGAAAATAATTTTGAGAGGTATGCTTTCATTGTCAACATAACGACCAAGAGTTCCCAATATCTTCCATACAAGATACATTATAGGCGGTTCCCACGCTGAAAGGTAAAGTTTTTACTCCCCCTCCACCAACATTCACACTCCACGACTTGTCCGAAACAACGGGTGCCGTCCAACTATCAACATTCCTGGGGGAGTTTTGTTTAAATTATTTGCGAATTTGTTTTTGATCTTTTGATCATAGGACTGGGCATCCCAGTTACCAACCATTTTCTCGTGAACGATGAGCGGAGTCCACTCATCGTGAGAATAACTCACCTAGTACGGAAGATACTGACAGCCCCTAGTCGCTACATGAGCGATTCGGGCATACAAAACAGATTATTATTTGAAGGTTTAGAGTTTGGCACATGCAAATTTACTTGGAACGGCAGGTAAATACCGCATATAGGTAGATATGGCGGACACTCATGGAAGAAACTTGGTTCAAGGAATTTGGATGCGCAAGCAGTATTCCCGCTTAGTACAGATATTTTGGCTAGCAAAGGATTCTAAATAGCAAGCACCACATGTTAGAGGATCCATGACAATATAACTTCTATACAAATATACCCAAGCATAACTCATTATGTTGTCTTCCTTGTACAACTTCAACTAATTTGCTCAGGTTTGAAAATAATTAATGGGGCTCACAATCATAGAAGATGTCCAAGATAGTATATTATATGTGAAATCTCTCTTCCTTCAATATTCTTTCATGAATTGTTCAAGTGACCAATACAATGTTTGCTAACCTTCAATAAATTTACCACCTCTACTTCTTATATGTGAAGTCATTACTCCCCATGGGATAAGCATATGAAACATATATAATTTCAGATTTATGATATTCAATCATTCAACCATTTACTCATAGGATATAAGTGAAGCACACGAGTAAATGACAAACTACTCCAAAAAGATATAAGTGAAGATCAATGAGTAGTTAAATAATTATGTAGCTATGTGAAGACTCTCTCTCATTTAAGAATTTCAGATCTTGTTATTTTATTCATACAGCAAACAAAACAAAAGAAAATAAAATGACGCTCCAAGCAAAACACATATCATGTGGTGAATAAAAATATAGCTCCAAGTAAAGTTACCGATGAACGAAGACGAAAGAGGGGATGCCATCCGGGGCATCCCCAAGCTTAGGCTCTTGGTTGTCCCTGAATATTACCTTGGGGTGCCTTGGTAATCCCCAAGCTTAGGCTATTGCCACTCCTTATTCCATAGTCCATCGAATCTTTACCCAAAACATGAAAACTTCACAACACAAAACTCAACAGAAAATCTCGTGAGCTCCGTTAGCGAAAGAAAACAAAACACCACTTCAAGGTACTGTCATGAACTGATTCTTTATTTATATTGGTGTTAAATCTACTTTATTCCAACTTCTCTATGGTTTATAAACTATTTTACTAGCCGTAGATTCATCAAAATAAGCAAACAACACACAAAAACAGAATCTGTCAAAAACAGAACAGTCTGTAGTAATCTGTAACAAACGCAAACTTCTGGACCTCCAAAACTTCTACCAAAATAGGAAGACCTAGATAATTTGTTTATTGATCTACTGCAATTTGAATCAGTATTTTATAACGTTCTGGTGATTTTAAACAATTGTTTTCGTGAACAGAAAGTGAATTTTTCAGCAGGATCAAATAACTATCATCCACGAAGATCCTATAGGTCTTACTTGGCACAAACACTAACTAAAACATAAAACTACATCTAACCAGAGGCTAGATGAATTATTTATTACTAAACAGGAGCAAAAGCAATGAACAAAAATAAAATTGGGTTGCCTCCCGACAAGCGCTTACGTTTAACGCCCCTAGCTAGGCATGATGATTTCAACGATGCTCACATAAAAGATAAGAATTGAAACATAAAGAGAGCATCATGAAGAATATGACTAGCACATTTAAGTCTAACCCACTTCCTATGCATAGGGATTTTTTGAGCAAACAACTTATGGGAACAAGAATCAACTTGCATAGGAAGGTAAAACAAGCATAACTTCAATATTTTAAGCACATAGAGAGGAAACTTGATATTATTGTAATATGTAGAAGCATATGATCCTATCTCATAATAATTTTCAGTAGCATCATGAATGAATTCAACCATATAACCAGCACATAAAGCATTCTTTTCATGATCTACTAGCATAGAATTTTATTACTCTCCACATAAGCAAATTTATTCTCATCAATAGTAGTGGGAGCAAACTCAACAAAATAACTATCATGTAAAGCATAATCCAATTGAAAATTAAAATCATGATGACAAGTTTCATGGTTATCTTTATTCTTTATAGCATACGTGTCATCACAATAATCATCATAAATAGGAGGCATGCTTTCATCATAATAAATTTGCTCATCAAAACTTGGGGGACTAAACATATCATCTTCATCAAACATAACATCCCCAAGCTTGTGGCTTTGCATATCATTAGCATCATGGGTATTCAAAGAATTCATACTAACAACATTGCAATCATGCTCATCATTCACATATTTTATGCCAAGCATTCTATGTAATTCTTCTTCTAGTACTTGAGCACAATTTTCCTTCCCATCATTTTCACGAAAGACATTAAAAAGATGAAGCATATGAGGCACCCTTAATTCCATTTTTTTGTAGTTGTTTTTACAAACTAAACTAGTGATAAAACAAGAAACTAAAAGATTCAATTGCAAGATCTAAAGATATACCTTCAAGCACTCACCTCCCCGGCAACGACGCCAGAAAAGAGCTTGATGTCTACTACGCAACCTTCTTCTTGTAGACGTTGTTGGGCCTCCAAGTGCAGAGGTTTGTAGGACAGTAGCAAATTTCCCTCAAGTGGATGACCTAAGGTTTATCAATCCGTGGGAGGCGTAGGATGAAGATGGTCTCTCTCAAACAACCCTGCAACCAAATAACAAAGAGTCTCTTGTGTCCCCAACACACCCAATACAATGGTAAATTGTATAGGTGCACTAGTTCGGCGAAGAGATGGTGATACAAGTGCAATATGGATGGTAGATATAGGTTTTTGTAATCTGAAAATATAAAAACAGCAAGGTAACTAATGATAAAAGTGAGCACAAACGGTATTGCAATGCTAGGCAACAAGGCCTAAGGTTCATACTTCACTAGTGCAAGTTCTCTCAACAATAATAACATAATTGGATCAAATAACTATCCCTCAACATGCAACAAAGAGTCACTCCAAAGTCACTAATAGCGGAGAACAAACGAAGAGATTATTGTAGGGTACGAAACCACCTCAAAGTTATCCTTTCTGATCGATCTATTCAAGAGTCCGTAGTAAAATAACACGAAGCTATTGTTTCCGTTCGATCTATCATAGAGTTCATACTAGACTAACACCTTAAGACACAAATCAACCAAAACCCTAATGTCACCTAGATACTCCAATGTCACCTCAAATATCCGTGGGTATGATTATATGATATGCATCACACAATCTCAGATTCATCTATTCAAACCAACACAAAGAACTTCAAAGAGTGCCCCAAAGTTTCTACCGAAGAGTCAAGACGAAAACGTGTGCCAACCCCTATGCATAGGTTCATGGGCGGAACCCGCAAGTTGATCACCAAAACATACATCAAGTGGATCACGTGATATCCCATTGTCACCACAGATAAGCACGGCAAGACATACATCAAGTGTTCTCAAATCCTTAAAGACTCAATCCGATAAGAAACCTTCAAAGGGAAAACTCAATCCATTACAAGAGAGTAGAGGGGGAGAAACATCATAAGATCCAACTATAATAGCAAAGCTCGCGATACATCAATATCGTATCACCTCAAGAACACGAGAGAGAGAGAGAGATCAAACACATAGCTACTGGTACATACCCTCAGCCCCGAGGGTGAACTACTCCCTCCTCGTCATGGAGAGCACCAAGATGATGAAGATGGCCACCGGTGAGGGATCCCCCCTCCGGCAGGGTGCTGGAACAGGGTCCCGATTGGTTTTTGGTGGCTACAGAGGCTTGCGGCGGCAGAACTCCCGATCTAGGTTATTTTCTGGAGGTTTCTGTATTTATAGGAATTTTTGGCATAGGTTTCACGACAGGGGGGTCTCCGAGCCATCCACGAGGCAGGGGCCCACGCCCAGGGGGGTGGGCGCGCCCCCCACCCTCGTGGATGGCTCGGGACTCTTCTGGCCCAACTCTTTTACTCCGGGGGCTTCGTTTGGTCCATAAAAAATCGTCAAAAATTGGCATGTCAATTGGACTCCGTTTGGTATTCCTTTTGTGTAAAACTCAAAAACAAGGAAAAAGCAGAAACTGGCACTGGGCTCTAGGTTAATAGGTTAGTCCCAAAAATCATATAAAATAGCATATAAATGCATATAAAACATCCTCGAAGGATAATATAGTATCATGAATACTTCATAAATTATAGATACGTTGGAGACGTATGAGCATCCCAAGCTTAATTCATGCTCGTCCTCGAGTAGGTAAATGATAAAAGAAATAATTTATGAAGTGTGAATGCTAGCAGGTGCACAAGTTTGATCAATGATAATTTTAATCACCTTTTCTAGCATCATTATATGTCATAACAGTAGCTCATATCATAAAGCTTCTCATGATCAAGTTACAAGCTATTCACATGTTAAAGTATAGATCATAAACTTTCTTGAAAACTAACAAACAGTTCTCAGTCATCAAACAATTGCAATTCATCTTATTTTCAGGAAGGGTCTATGTAAGAGCTTTGATTTAGCAAATCTCACATACTCAACTATCATATAGTCTTCCATGATTGCTACCACTCAAAGCATATTTTTAGAACAAATAGCATCCATCGAACACAGAGAAAGGTAGGGGCTTAATGTATCGCCTCCCAACTTATTTATCATATAGATAATTGTCAACAATAATAATTCATGGTCAAAATATATTTCAATGGCCATATATGCTTAGATCTTTCCATCACATGATGCTTGCCAACTAAAAAGTAGGTTGGAATGAGAAGGAGTACTACTGACTCTTGCATAAAAGTAAAAGATAGGCCCTTCGCAGAGGGAAGCAGGGATTTGCAGAGGTGCCAGAGCTCGAAGCTAAAACAGAGATGAAAATAATTTTGAGAGGTATGCTTTCATTGTCAACATAACGACCAAGAGTTCCCAATATCTTCCATACTAGATACATTATAGGCGGTTCCCACGCTGAAAGGTAAAGTTTTTACTCCCCCTCCACCAACATTCACGCTCCACGGCTTGTCCGAAACAACGGGTGCCGTCCAACTATCAACATTCCTGGGGGAGTTTTGTTTAAATTATTTGTGAATTTGTTTTTGATCTTTTGATCATAGGACTGGGCATCCCAGTTACCAACCATTTTCTGATGAATGATGAGCGGAGTCCACTCATCGTGAGAATAACCCACCTAGTATGGAAGATACTGACAGCCCCTAGTCGCTACATGAGCAATTCGGGCATACAAAACCGATTATTATTTGAAGGTTTAGAGTTTGGCACATGCAAATTTACTTGGAACGGCAGGTAAATACCACATATAGGTAGATATGGTGGACACTCATGGAAGAAGCTTGGTTCAAGGAATTTGGATGCGCAAGAAGTATTCCCGCTTAGTACAGATATTTTGGCTAGCAAAGGATTCTAAATAGCAAGCACCACATGTTAGAGGATCCATGACAATATAACTTCTATACAAATATACCCAAGCATAACTCATTATGTTGTCTTCCTTGTACAACTTCAACTAATTTGCTCAGGTTTGAAAATAATTAATGGGGCTCACAATCATAGAAGATGTCCAAGATAGTATTATATGTGAAATCTCTCTTCCTTCAATATTCTTTCATGAATTGTTCAAGTGACCAATACAATGTTTGCTAACCTTCAATAAATTTACCGCCTCTACTTCTTATATGTGAAGTCATTACTCCCCATGGGATAAGCATATGAAACATATATAATTTAAGATTTATGATATTCAACTCATTCAACCATTTACTCATAGGATATAAGTGAAGCACACGAGTAAATCACAAACTACTCCAAAAAGATATAAGTGAAGATCAATGAGTAGTTAAATAATTATTTAGCAATGTGAAGACTCTCTCTCATTTAAGAATTTCAGATCTTGTTATTTTATTCATACAGCAAACAAAACAAAAGAAAATAAAATGACGCTCCAAGCAAAACACATATCATGTGATGAATAAAAATATAGCTCCAAGTAAAGTTACCGATGAACGAAGACGAAAGAGGGGATGCCATCCGGGGCATCCCCAAGCTTAGGCTCTTGGTTGTCCCTGAATATTACCTTGGGGTGCCTTGGTAATCCCCAAGCTTAGGCTCTTGCCACTCCTTATTCCATAGTCCATCGAATCTTTACCCAAAACTTGAAAACTTCACAACACAAAACTCAACAGAAAATCTCGTGAGCTCCGTTAGCGAAAGAAAACAAAACACCACTTCATGGTACTGTAATGAACTGATTCTTTATTTATATTGGTGTTAAATCTACTGTATTCCAACTTCTCTATGGTTTATAAACTATTTTACTAGCCGTAGATTCATCAAAATAAGCAAACAACACACGAAAAACAGAACCTGTCAAAAACAGAACAGTCTGTAGTAATCTGTAACAAACGCAAACTTCTGGAACTCCAAAAATTCTACCAAAATAGGAAGACCTAGATAATTTGTTTATTGATCTACTGCAATTGGAATCAGTATTTTATAACGTTCTGGTGATTTTAAACAATTGTTTTCGTGAACAGAAAGTGAATTTTTCAGCAGGATCAAATAACTATCATCCAAGAAGATCCTATAGGTCTTGCTTGGCACAAACACTAATTAAAACATAAAAATACATCTAACCAGAGGCTAGATGGATTATTTATTACTAAACAGGAGCAAAAGCAATGCAAAAAAGACAAGCGCTTACGTTTAACGCCCCTAGCTAGGCATGATGATTTCAACGATGCTCACATAAAAGATAAGAATTGAAACATAAAGAGAGCATCATGAAGAATATGACTAGCACATTTAAGTCTAAACCACTTCCTATGCATAGGGATTTTGTGAGCAAACAACTTATGGGAACAAGAATCAACTTGCATAGGAAGGTAAAACAAGCATAACTTCAATATTTTAAGCACATAGAGAGGAAACTTGATATTATTGTAATATGTAGAAGCATATGATCCTATCTCATAATAATTTTCAGTTGCATCATGAATTAATTAAACCATATAACCAGCACATAAAGCATTCTTTTCATGATCTACTAGCATAGAATTTTTATTACTCTCCACATAAGCAAATTTATTCTCATCAATAGTAGTGGGAGCAAACTCAACAAAATAACTATCATGTAAAGCATAATCCAATTGAAAATTAAAATCATGATGACAAGTTTCATGGTTATCTTTATTCTTTATAGCATACGTGTCATCACAATAATCATCATAAATAGGAGGCATGCTTTCATCATAATAAATTTGCTCATCAAAACTTGGGGGACTAAAGATATCATCTTCATCAAACATAGCATCCCCAAGCTTGTGGCTTTGCATATCATTAGCATAATGGGTATTCAAAGAATTCATACTAACAACATTGCAATCATGCTCATCATTCACATATTTTATGCCAAGCATTCTATGTAATTCGTCTTCTAGTACTTGAGCACAATTTTCCTTCCCATCATTTTCACGAAAGACATTAAAAAGATGAAGCATATGAGGCACCCTTAATTCCATTTTTTTGTAGTTTTCTTTATAAACTAAACTAGTGATAAAACAAGAAACTAAAAGATTCAATTGCAGGATCTAAAGATATACCTTCAAGCACTCACCTCCCCGGCAACGACGCCAGAAAAGAGCTTGATGTCTACTACGCAACCTTCTTCTTGTAGACGTTGTTGGGCCTCCAAGTGCAGAGGTTTGTAGGACAGTGGCAAATTTCCCTCAAGTGGATAACCTAAGGTTTATCAATCTGTGGGAGGCATAGGATGAAGATGGTCTCTCTCAAACAACCCTGCAACCAAATAACAAAGAGTCTCTTGTGTCCCCAACACACCCAACACAATGGTAAATTGTATAGGTGCACTAGTTCGGCGAAGAGATGGTGATACAAGTGCAATATGGATGGTAGATATAGGTTTTTGTAATCTGAAAATATAAAAACAGCAAGGTAACTAATGATAAAAGTGAGCACAAACGGTATTGCAATGCTAGGCAACAAGGCCTAAGTTTCATACTTCCACTAGTGCAATTTCTCTCAACAATAATAACATAATTGGATCATATAACTATCCCTCAACATGCAACAAAGAGTCACTCCAAAGTCACTAATAGCGGAGAACAAACGAAGAGATTATTGTAGGGTACGAAACCACCTCAAAGTTATCCTTTGTGATCGATCTATTCAAGAGTCCGTAGTAAAATAACATGAAGCTATTGTTTCCGTTCGATCTATCATAGAGTTCATACTAGACTAACACCTTAAGACACAAATCAACCAAAACCCTAATGTCACCTAGATACTCCAATGTCACCTCAAGTATCCGTGGGTATGTTTATATGATATGCATCACACAATCTCAGATTCATCTATTCAAACCAACATAAAGAACTTCAAAGAGTGCCCCAAAGATTCTACCGGAGAGTCAAGACGAAAACGTGTGCCAACCCCTATGCGTAGGTTCATGGGCGGAACCCGCAAGTTGATCACCAAAACATACATCAAGTGGATCACGTGATATCCCATTGTCACCACAGATAAGCATGGCAAGACATACATCAAGTGTTCTCAAATCCTTAAAGACTCAATCCGATAAGAAACCTTCAAAGGGAAAACTCAATCCATTACAAGAGAGTAGAGTGGGACAAACATCATAAGATCCAACTATAACAGCAAAGCTCGCGATACATCAAGATCGTATCACCTCAAGAACACGAGAGAGAGAGATCAAACACATAGCTACTGGTACATACCCTCAGCCCCGAGGGTGAACTACTCCCTCCTCATCATGGAGAGCGCCAGGATGATGAAGATGGCCACCGGTGAGGGATCCCCCCTCCGGCAGGGTGCCGGAACAGGGTCCCGATTAGTTTTTGGTGGCTACAGAGGCTTGCGGCGGCGGAACTCCCGATCTAGGTTATTTTCTGGAGGTTTCTGTATTTTTAGGAATTTTTGGTATAGGTTTCACGTCAGGGGGGTCTCCAAGCCATCCACGAGGCTGGGGCCCACACCCAGGGTGGTGGGCGCGCCCCCCACCCTCGTGGACGGCTCGGGACTCTTCTGGCCCAACTCTTTTACTCTGGGGGCTTCTTTTGGTCCATAAAAAATCGTTAAAAATTGGCACGTCAATTGGACTCCGTTTGGTATTCCTTTTCTGTAAAACTCAAAAACAAGGAAAAAACAGAAACTAGCACTAGGCTCTAGGTTAATAGGTTAGTCCCAAAAATCATATAAAATAGCATATAAATGCATATAAAACATCCTAGAAGGATAATATAATAGCATGAATACTTCATAAATTATAGATACGTTGGAGACGTATCAGCGTGGAGGAAAGGTATCTTTTCAAATCCTGCAATGCTGCCTCGGCTTCTGGGGTCCATTCCATTGGGCCTGACTTCTTCAAGATTTTGAAGAAAGTAAGGGCGCGCTCGGCAGACTTGGAGATGAATCGGTTCATGGCGGCAACGCAGCCGGTGAGCCGACGCACGTCTTTGATCCGCTTGGGTGCCTCAATCTGCTCAATAGCCTTGATTTCGTCTGGGTTTGCCTCGATCCCGCGCTGCGACACAAAGAATCCGAGAAGCTTGCCGGATGGTGTTGGAAATATGCCCTAGAAAAATAATAAATGGTTATTATTATATTTCTTTCTTCATGGTAATTGTCTATTATTCATGCTATAATTGTATTGTCCGGAAATCGTAATACATGTGTGAATGCATAGACCACAAAGTGTCCCTAGTAAGCCTCTAGTTGACTAGCTCGTTGATCAACAGATAGTCATGGTTTCCTGACTATGGACATTGGATGTCATTGATAACGGGATCACATCATTAGGAGAATGATGTGATGGACAAGACCCAATCCTAAGCATAGCATAAAAGATCGTGTAGTTTCGTTTGCTAGAGCTTTTCCAATGTCAAGTATCTTTTCCTTAGACCATGAGATCGTGCAACTCCCGGATACTGTAGGAGTGCTTTGGGTGTGCCAAACGTCACAATGTAACTGGGTGACTATAAAGGTGCACTACGGGTATCTCCGAAAGTGTCTGTTGGGTTGGCACGGATCGAGACTGGGATTTGTCACTCCGTGTGACGGAGAGGTATCTCTGGGCCCACTCGGTAATGCATCATCATAATGAGCTCTATGTGACTAAGGCGTTGGTCACGGGATCATGCATTGCGGTACGAGTAAAGAGACTTGCCGGTAACGAGATTGAACAAGGTATTGGGATACCGACGATCGAATCTCGGGCAAGTAACATACCGATTGACAAAGGGAATTGCATATGGGATTGATTGAATCCTCGACACCGTGGTTCATCCGATGAGATCATCGTGGAACATGTGGGAGCCAACATGGGTATCCAGATCCCGCTGTTGGTTATTGACCGGAGAGGCGTCTCGGTCATGTCTGCATGTCTCCCGAACCCGTAGGGTCTACACACTTAAGGTTCGGTGACGCTAGGGTTGTAGAGATATGTGTATGCGGAAACCCAAAAGTTGTTCGGAGTCCCGGATGAGATCCCGGACGTCACGAGGAGTTCCGGAATGGTCCGGAGGTGAAGAATTATATATAGGAAGTCATGTTTCGGCCACCGGGAAAGTTTCGGGGGTTACCGGTATTGTACCGGGACCACCGGAAGGGTCCCGGGGGTCCACCGGGTGGGGCCACCTATCCCGGAGGGCCCCATGGGCTGAAGTGGGAGGGTAACCAGCCCCTAGTGGGCTGGGGCGCCCCCCATGGGCCTCCCCCCTGCGCCTAGGGTTGGAAACCCTAGGGTGGGGTGCGCCCCACTTGCCTTGGGGGGCAAGTTCCCCCCCTTGGCCGCCGCCCCTTGCCCAAGATGGGTTGTGGCTGGCGCCCCCCCTCCCAGGGGGCCTATATAAAGGGGGGAGGGAGGGCAGCAATATCTCAGCCTTGGGCGCCTCCCTCCTCCCCTGCAACACCTCTCTCTCTCGTATAAGCTCGGCGAAGCCCTGCTGACATCCCGCTACATCCACCACCACGCCGTCGTGCTGCTGGAGCTCCATCAACCTCTCCTTCCCCCTTGCTGGATCAAGAAGGAGGAGACGTCGCTGCACCGTACGTGTGTTGAACGCGGAGATGCCGTCCGTTCGGCACTCGGTCATCGGTGATTTGGATCACGGCGAGTACGACTCCGTCATCCACGTTCATTGGAACGCTTCCGCTCGCGATCTACAAGGGTATGTAGATGCACTCCTTTCCCCTCGTTGCTAGTATACTCCATAGATGCTTCTTGGTGAGCGTAGGAAAATTTTAAAATTATGCTACGATTCCCAACAGTGGCATCATGAGCCAGGCCTATGCGTAGTTACTATGCACGAGTAGAACACAAAGAAGTTGTGGGCGTTTAGTTTGCCAATTCTTCTTGCCGCTACTAGTCTTTTCTTGTTTCGGCGGCATTGTAGGATGAAGCGGCCCGGATCGACCTTACACGTACGCTTACGTGAGACAGGTTCCACCGATTGACATGCACTAGTTGCATAAGGTGGCTAGCGGGTGTCTGTCTCTCCTACTTTAGTCGGAACGGATTCGATGAAAAGGGTCCTTATGAAGGGTAAATAGAAATTGGCAAATCACGTTGTGGTCATACGTAGGTAAGAAAACGTTCTTGCTAGAAACCTACAAACCACGTAAAAACTTGCAACAACAATTAGAGGACGTCTAACTTGTTTTTGCAGCAAGTGCTATGTGATGTGATATGGCCAGAAGATGTGATAAATGATATATGTGATGTATGAGATTGATCATATTCTTGTAATAGGAATCACGACTTGCATGTCGATGAGTATGACAACCGGCAGGAGCCATAGGAGTTGTCTTTATTATTTTGTATGACCTGCGTGTCATTGAATAACGCCATGTAATTTACTTTACTTTGTTGCTAAACGCGTTAGCCATAGAAGTAGAAGTAATCGTTGGCGTGACGACTTCATGAAGACACAATGATGGAGATCATGATGATGGAGATCATGGTGTCATGCCGGTGACAAAGATGATCATGGTGCCCCGAAGATGGAGATCAAAGGAGCATAATGATATTGGCCATATCATGTCACTATTTGATTGCATGTGATGTTTATCATGTTTTTGCATCTTATTTGCTTAGAACGACGGTAGTAAGTAAGATGATCCCTTATAATAATTTCAAGAAAGTGTTCACCCTAACTGTGCACCGTTGCGAAGGTTCGTTGTTTCGAAGCACCACGTGATGATCGGGTGTGATAGATTCTAACGTTCGAATACAACGGGTGTTGACGAGCCTAGCATGTACAGACATGGCCTCGGAACACACGCAATACACTTAGGTTGACTTGACGAGCCTAGCATGTACAGACATGGCCTCGGAACACGGAGGACCGAAAGGTCGAGCATGAGTCGTATAGAAGATACGATCAACATGGAGATGTTCACCGATCTTGACTAGTCCGTCTCACGTGATGATCGGACACGGCCTAGTTAACTCGGATCATGTTTCACTTAGATGACTAGAGGGATATCTATCTGAGTGGGAGTTCATTAAATAATTTGATTAGATGAACTTAATTATCATGAACTTAGTCTAAAATCTTTACACTATGTCTTGTAGATCAAATGGCCAACGTTGTCCTCAATTTCAACGTGTTCCTAGAGAAAACCAAGCTGAAAGATGATGGCAGCAACTATACGGACTGGGTCCGGAACCTGAGGATCATCCTCATAGTAGCGAAGAAAGATTATGTCTTAGAAGCACCGCTAGGTGAAGCACCAATCCCTAAGAACCAAGACGTTATGAATGCTTGGCAGCAGCGTGCTGATGATTACTCCCTCGTTCAGTGCGGCATGCTTTACAGCTTAGAACCGGGTCTCCAAAAGCGTTTTGAGAAACATGGAGCATATGAGATGTTCGAGGAGCTGAAATTGGTTTTCCAAGCTCATGCCCGGGTCGAGAGATATGATGTCCCCGACAAGTTCTTCAGCTGTAAAATGGAGGAGAATGGTTCTGTTAGTGAGCACATACTCAGAATGTCTGGGTTGCACAACTGCTTGTCTCAGCTGGGAGTTAATCTCCCGGATGACGCGGTCATTGACAGAATCCTCCAGTCGCTTCCACCAAGGTACAAGAGCTTTGTGATGAACTTCAATATGCAGGGGATGGAAAAGACCATTCCTGAGGTATATTCAATGCTGAAATCAGCTGAGGTAGAGATCAGAAAAGAACATCAAGTGTTGATGGTGAATAAAACCACTAAGTTCAAGATGGGCAAGGGTAAGAAGAACTTCAAGAAGGACGGCAAGGGAGTTGCCGCGCCCGGTAAACCAGTTACTGGGAAGAAGTCAAAGAATGGACCCAAGCTCGAGACTGAGTGCTTTTATTGGAAGGGAAGTGGTCACTGCAAGCGGAACTGCCCCAAATACTTAGCGGACAAGAAGAAGGCCGGCAACACCAAAGGTATATGTGATATACATGTAATTGATGTGTACCTTACCAGTACTCGTAGTAGCTCCTGGGTATTTGATACCGGTGCGTTTGCTCGTATTTGTAACTCAAAATAGGAACTACGGAATAAACGGAGACTGGCGAAGGACGAGGTGACGATGCGCGTCGGGAATGGTTCCAAGGTCGATGTGATTGCCGTCGGCACGCTACCTCTGCATCTACCCACGGGATTAGTTTTAAACCTCAATAATTGTTATTTAGTGCCAGCTTTGAGCATGAACATTGTATCTGGATCTTGTTTAATTCGAGATGCCTACTCATTTAAATCCGAGAATAATGGTTGTTCTATTTATTTGAGAGATATGTTTTATGGTCATGCCCCGCGGGTCAATGGTTTATTTTTGATGAATCTCGAACATGATGTTACACATGTTCATAGTGTGAATACCAAAAGATGTAAAGTTGATAACGATAGTCCCACATACTTGTGGCACTGCCGCCTTGGTCACATTGGTGTCAAGCGCATGAAGAAGCTCCATGCAGATGGACTTTTGGAGTCTCTTGATTACGAATCATTTGACACGTGCGAACCATGCCTCATGGGTAAGATGACCAAGACTCCGTTCTCCGGAACAATGGAGCGAGCAACCAACTTATTGGAAATCATACATACAGATGTGTGTGGTCCAATGAGTGTTGAGGCTCGCGGAGGATATCGTTATGTTCTCACTCTCACTAATGACTTAAAGTAGATATGGGTATGTCTACCTAATGAAACACAAGTCTGAAACCTTTGAAAAGTTCAAGGAATTTCAGAGTGAAGTTGAGAATCAACGTGACAGAAAAATAAAATTCTTACGATCAGATCGTGGTGGAGAATATTTAAGTCACGAGTTTGGTGCACACTTAAGGAAATGTGGAATAGTTTCACAACTCACGCCGTCTGGAACACCTCAGAGAAACGGTGTGTCCGAACGTCGTAATCGCACTCTATTGGATATGGTGCGATCTATGATGTCTCTTACCGATTTACCGCTTTCATTTTGGGGCTATGCTTTAGAGACTACCGCATTCACTTTAAATAGGGCTCCGTCGAAATCCGTTGAGACGACACCGTATGAATTATGGTTTGGGAAGAAACCTAAGCTGTCGTTTCTAAAAGTTTGGGGATGCGATGCTTATGTCAAGAAACTTCAACCTGAAAAGCTCGAACCCAAGTCGGAAAAATGCGTCTTCATAGGATACCCTAAGGAAACTATTGGGTATACCTTCTACGTCAGATCCGAAGGCAATATCTTCGTTGCCAAAAACGGGTCCTTTCTGGAGAAGGAGTTTCTCTCGAAAGAATTGAGTGGGAGGAAAGTGGAACTTGATGAGGTGATAGTCACCCCTTCCGAACCGGAAAGTAGCGCAGCGCGGGAAAATGTTCCTGTGGTGCCTACACCGACTGGGGAGGAAGTTAATGATGATGATCATGAAGCTTCGGATCAAGTTACTGAACTTCGTAGGTCCACAAGGACACGTTCCGCACCAGAGTGGTACGGCAACCCTGTCCTGGAAATCATGTTGTTAGACAACGGTGAACCTTCGAACTATGAAGAAGCGATGGCGGGCCCGGATTCTGACAAATGGCTAGATGCCATGAAATCCGAGATAGGATCCATGTATGAAAACGAAGTATGGACTTTGACTGACTTGCCCGATGATCGGCGAGCCATAGAAAATAAATGGATCTTTAAGAAGAAGACGGACGCGGATGGTAATGTGACCATCTACAAAGCTCGACTTGTCGCTAAGGGTTATCGACAAGTTCAAGGGGTTGACTACGATGAGACTTTCTCACCCGTAGCGAAGCTGAAGTCTGTCCGAATAATGTTAGCAATTGCCGCATACTATGATTATGAGATATGGCAGATGGATGTCAAAACGGCATTCCTTAACGGATTCCTTAAGGAAGAGTTGTATATGATGCAGCCGGAAGGTTTTGTCAATCCTAAGAATGCTAACAAAGTATGCAAGCTCCAGCGCTCAATCTATGGGCTGGTGCAAGCATCTCGGAGTTGGAACATTCGCTTTGATGAGATGATCAAAGTGTTTGGGTTTACACAGACTTATGGAGAAGCCTGTGTTTACAAGAAAGTGAGTGGGAGCTCTGTAGCATTTCTCATATTATATGTGGATGACATACTATTGATGGGAAATGATATAGAATTCATGGAAAGTATAAAGGCCTATTTGAATAAGTGTTTTTCAATGAAGGACCTTGGAGAAGCTGCTTATATATTAGGCATCAAGATCTATAGAGATAGATCAAGACGCCTCATTGGTCTTTCATAGAGTACATACCTTGACAAGATATTGAAGAAGTTCAATATGGATCAGTCCAAGAAGGGGTTCTTGCCTGTATTGCAAGGTGTGCAATTGAGCACGGCTCAATGTCTGACCACGGCAGAAGATAGAGAAAAGATGAGCGTCATCCCCTATGCCTCGGCCATAGGGTCTATTATGTATGCCATGCTGTGTACCAGACCTGATGTAAACCTTGCCGTGAGTTTGGTAGGAAGGTACCAAAGTAATCCCGGCATGGAACACTGGACAGCGGTCAAGAATATCCTAAAGTACCTGAAGAGGACTAAGGATATGTTTCTCGTTTATGGAGGTGACGAAGAGCTCGTCGTAAAGGGTTACGTCGACGCTAGCTTCGACACAGATCTGGATGACTCGAAGTCACAAACCGGATACGTGTATATTTTGAATGGAGGAGCAGGAAGCTGGTGCAGTTGCAAGCAAAGCGTCGTGGCGGGATCTACATGTGAAGCGGAGTACATGGCAGCCTCGGAGGCAGCACAGGAAGCAGTCTGGATGAAGGAGTTCATTACCGACCTAGGGGTGATTCCCAATGCGTCGGGCCCGATGACTCTCTTCTGTAACAACACTGGAGCTATTGCCCTTGCGAAGGAGCCCAGGTTTCACAGGAAGAACAGGCATATCAAGCGTCGCTTCAACTTCATTCGTGAAAGTGTTCAAAATGGAGACATAGATATTTGTAAAGTACATACGGACCTGAATGTAGCAGATCCGTTGACTAAACCTCTCCCTAGAGCAAAACATGATCAACACCAGGACGCAATGGGTGTTCGATTCATCACAATGTAACTAGATTATTGACTCTAGTGCAAGTGGGAGACTGTTGGAAATATGCCCTAGAGGCAATAATAAATGGTTATTATTATATTTCTTTGTTCATGGTAATTGTCTATTATTCATGCTATAATTGTATTGTCCGGAAATCGTAATACATGTGTGAATGCATAGACCACAAGGTGTCCCTAGTAAGCCTCTAGTTGACTAGCTCGTTGATCAACAGATAGTCATGGTTTCCTGACTATGGACATTGGATGTCATTGATAACGGGATCACATCATTAGGAGAATGATGTGATGGACAAGACCCAATCCTAAGCATAGCATAAAAGATCGTGTAGTTTCGTTTGCTAGAGCTTTTCCAATGTCAAGTATCTTTTCCTTAGACCATGAGATCGTGCAACTCCCGGATACCGTAGGAGTGCTTTGGGTGTGCCAAACGTCACAACGTAACTGGGTGACTATAAAGGTGCACTACGGGTATCTCCGAAAGTGTCTGTTGGGTTGGCACGGATCGAGACTGGGATTTGTCACTCCGTGTGACGGAGAGGTATCTCTGGGCCCACTCGGTAATGCATCATCATAATGAGCTCTATGTGACTAAGGCGTTGGTCACGGGATCATGCATTGCGGTACGAGTAAAGAGACTTGCCGGTAACGAGATTGAACAAGGTATTGGGATACCGATGATCGAATCTCGGGCAAGTAACATACCGATTGACAAAGGGAATTGCATACGGGATTGATTGAATCCTCGACACCGTGGTTCATCCGATGAGATCATCGTGGAACATGTGGGAGCCAACCTGGGTATCCAGATCCCGCTGTTGGTTATTGACCGGAGAGGCGTCTCGGTCATGTCTGCATGTCTCCCGAACCCGTAGGGTCTACACACTTAAGGTTCGGTGACGCTAGAGTTGTAGAGATATGTGTATGCGGAAACCCGAAAGTTGTTCGGAGTCCCGGATGAGATCCCGGACGTCACGAGGAGCTCCGGAATGGTCCGAAGGTGAAGAATTATATATAGGAAGTCAAGTTTCGGCCACCGGGAAAGTTTCGGGGGTTACCGGTATTGTACCGGGACCACCGGAAGGGTCCCGGGGGTCCACCGGGTAGGGCCACCTATCCCGGAGGGCCCCATGGGCTGAAGTGGGAGGGTAACCAGCCCCTAGTGGGCTGGGGTACCCCCCATGGGCCTCCCCCCTGCGCCTAGGGTTGGAAACCCTAGGGTGGGGGGGCGCCCCACTTGCCTTGGGGGGCAAGTTCCCCCCTTGGCCGCCGCCCCTTGCCCAAGATGGGTTGTGGTCGGCGCCCCCCCCCTCCCAGGGGGCCTATATAAAGGGGGGAGGGCAGCAATATCTCAGCCTTGGGCGCCTCCCTCCTCCCCTGCAACACCTCTCTCTCTCGTATAAGCTCGGCGAAGCCCTGCCGACATCCCGCTGCATCCACCAGCACGCCGTCATGCTGCTGGATCTCCATCAACCTCTCCTTCCCCCTTGCTGAATCAAGAAGGAGGAGACGTCGCTGCACCATACGTGTGTTGAACGCGGAGGTGCCGTCCGTTTGGCACTCGGTCATCGGTGATTTGGATCACGGCGAGTACGACTCCGTCATCCACGTTCATTGGAACGCTTCCGCTCGCGATCTACAAGGGTATGTAGATGCACTCCTTTCCCCTCGTTGCTAGTATCCTCCATAGATGCATCTTGGTGAGCGTAGGAAAATTTTAAAATTATGCTACGATTCCCAACAGATGGAACACCGAAGTCACACTTCTCAGGGTTCAGCTTGAGGTTGATCTTGTGCAGGTTGGCAAATGTCTCTTCTAGATCTTGCACAAGAGTTGGCCCGTCCTTGATTTTGACCACTATGTCATCCATGTAGGCCTCCATATTTCTATGGAGCTGAGGTTCAAAACGAATTTGGACTGCTCTTGCAAATGCTGAGCCTGCGCTCTTCAACCCGAAAGGCATCCGTAAAAAGCAATACGTACCACATGGGGTGTTCATCCTCTCTTGCCATGAAGATCTGGTGGTAGCCCGAGTAGGCATCGAGGAATGATAACAGATCACACCCGGCTGTGGAGTCAACAATCTGGTCGATGCGCGGCAATGGGAAGGGGTCCTTAGGACAAGCCTTATTGATATCTGTGTAGTCAATACACAGCCTCCACTTCCCATTCGCCTTGCGCACCACTACCAGATTGGCCAACCACGTCGGGTGGAGCACTCCTCTCACCAACCCTGCCGCTTCCAGCTTCCTGATCTCCTCTGTGATGAACTCCTGCCTCTCTAGAGCCTGCTTTCTGCCTTCTGCTTGACGGGCCGTGCATGGGGGTAGACAGCTAGGTGGTGCTCAATCACCTCCCTGGGAACACCGGGGATGTCGGATGCTTGCCATGCAAACACGTCGACATTCGCCCGTAGGAAGGTGACGAGCGCGCCTTCCTATTTGCTGCAGAGGGTGGACCCTATGGTGAAGGCCCCTCCCGTGCCATCCTCCCTCGCGGACACCTTCTTGGTTTGCGGTGGCTCAGCTCTTTGTCTCTTGCTCTTGCCGGTAGAGCTCTCTGGCACGTCCTCGACGGCAGCACAACACTCCGAAGAGGTGCGCTTGCCGGAGTGGGTGCAAGAGGTCTTGTCGCTCTCCATCATCCTCGGATCAAAAGAGTTCCCCTCCAATGATTGTTGGGGAAGATCGTGGGCCGGCCTACACCATTCAAAACATTAATACCATAACCATCAAAACTGGACTTGTGTACGGCATCTTCGGATAATTACGATTCGGCAAGGGGCTTCGGCCTGGGCGTCACTTGGGGATGGTCTCGGTGTCTGAATCCAAGCCATCTGGGAGGGATAGTTTCCCCTTTTGGGTGCCACTGCCTCCGGGTCTTCAGAGGTCGCCCTCTTCTTCTTCTTCCCATTCGGGGAAAGGTTGCTATCAGCCTCATCCTCCTCTTCATCTTCATCTTCCTCGGAGGAATGGGTTTTGGTCTCTCCGGACACCGCGTCCGAAGTACCTTTGCAACGGAGGCCATCTCTGGCTTCCATGTTCTTCTTCCGGACCTTTTTCTCTGGCGCTTGATAGCGCGCCGGGACCAGCATCCTCATTAAGAGAGGATCTGCTGGGTTTTCGGGCCTTTTTTGTCCAGCTCTGTTTTACAGGATGGAATTCTTAGTGCACCCTTTCTTTTTGATTAATAGGCTATGTTATGTTCGGAAAAGTAGCACTTACTGGGGAGGCTGGGTGATTGCAGTCGAGACCGATGTCTTTGGACGTCTCTGGCCATGACTTTTGAGTCTCGAAAAGTAGCTTCCAGATCGCTTTATGCGTCCTACCGAAGAATCACTTCAAGATCCGTGGCCCTTCCGGATTGAACTCCCACATGCGGAGAGGCCGGTGTTGGAGGGGAAGGGACCGGCGGATGAGCATCACCTGGATCACATTTGTGAGGCTGGTATTCTTCTCTATGATATTTTTGATGCGCTTCTTCAGCATCAGCACCTCGTCGGATGATCCACAATCCGGACCCTTGTTGGTCTAGGATGCAAGCCACAGCGGGGGTCCGGATCTAAATACAAGGGTGGCCGCCCACTTGGTGCCACGGGTTCAGTGATGTAAAACCACTCCTGCTGCCATATCTTGACGGTATCCACAAAGGCCCCTTTGGGCCAGATAACTTTGGGAAGATTCCTTATCATGGCACTGCCACAATCCGTGTGTTGCCCGTCGACCAATTTCAGCTTCACATTGAAATTTTTGAGCCACAAGCCGAAGTGTGGAGGGATGCGGAGGAATGCCTCACACATGACGATGAACGCTGAGATGTGGAGGAAGGAATTCGGGGCCAGATCGTAAAAGTCCAGCCCATAATAGAACATGAGACCTCGGACGAAGGGGTATAGGGGTAAACCTAGTCCGCGGAGAAAGTGAGGGAGGAATACAGCCCTTTCACCGGGCTCTGGAGTGGGGATAATTTTCTCTTTGGCAGGGAGTCTATGTCTGATTTCCGCTGTCAAATACCTCGCCTCCCGAAGCTCCTTGATGTCCTTCTCCGTCACGGAGGAGGCCATCCACTTGCCTTGCGAGCTGGATCTGGACATGGCTGGAGTAGTTGGTGGCGAGGGGAAAGCTTGGCGCTTGGGCGTTGGAGCTCGGAGACGGAGGATCTGAGGAAGGAGAAAGGCGTAGGGGAAAAAGGTGGATCCTTATCCACTTATAAAGATGGCGAATATCAAGCGTCCCCCCACGAGCCTTAAAACTCGACTAGTGGCACCCCGGCTCAGAGAAAACCAGAATGCCCCGTATTCCAGCCCAGAGATCAAGGAGAAGTCTTCTGGAATACGGCACTGCTTAGCATAGAACAAACCAACTTTCTATTATTGCACGAATATGATTACAAGGTCTCCGATATTACAATGAATAACATCGGCACGGCGACACTACGCCATCCTCAGTTGCTCTATGCAAGCAGTAGAACAACTCGAAGCAGCGGAAAAACTTCTAGCAGCGGAACAACGACAACGGAGGTGAACTCCACTCCACAGGGACTCTGGCTGGAATGCTTATCCTAGCTTGCGAACACAGGAACAACACCAAACAAGCAAGCAATCCAGGCACGACCTGCAAACTGGCATGACACGCCAGGTCAGTGCATTGAATGTACTTGCAAGCTCACAATTAACCAGAAGCATTCAATACAAACAACAGCACGGCAATTACAGGTTAAGCAGGAATTATCACGAGCTCATTAGAAATAATAGGGCATCAACGAAATGAACATGATAAAACTGGAACAATATGAGCATGGCATGAGCATATAAATCTGACGACACTAGCATGCAACATGATGACACTTTATGCACTATTTTATTCTGCTCAGGTTACTTCGTAACCATCACATGCATCACTTACCATCCTCGGACATCATACGATCATCTCAGGATCAAATCAAGCTTGGTATAAACAATACCGTAGTAATCATTAAATGACCACAAGGAGCTTGATCTTTACCCATGATTCTCGCACAATATCACGAATATCCAACAACTCAGTATCCTCGATACCACGGTGATCATTCCGGCGAACACAACCATGACCAACTCTTGGTCTCAAACGGTGATCTTTACGGCGATCACAACCAACTTATCTCATCGTCGAACCGGGGTTGTCATTAATCAAGTTATTATTAATACTGTTGACTCACGGTGGGACCGACACGAACTGGGCCCTTATCCGCGGGCGCGGCTATCGATAGATTTAATATACACTCTGCAGAGGTTAGTACACTGTACCCACACTACGGAACCCATGGCCTCGCACTCCCATTCGGGTGGACCAACGGCGTTCCGACAAAACCGATCTACTGCCATGACACTCTCCCGGCCACTCCGACTCACTCCCCATTGGGCTACTCCTGGGTGGCCCCGCGTCTACCAAAGACACAACGACCACCGTCGTGGTCCGTCCCAAACAGGGACAAAAGCGCTTATCATCCAACCTACGGGCACACAAGGTTATGTCCGCCTACCTGGTCAGGGTAAGCATGCCCATAACCTTCCCTAGTTGGAGGCACCGGCAAGAGGCACGACAATAGACCCAGTTAGGACCTCCCGATAAGGTAAGCGTGGTTCCACTGGTCAGTTTCGATATGGTGGCACCATGACTCAGCCAACAGTTGTTCATGTTCAATTTAATCCGGTTAAACTTGAATGCAATATGCTGAGCCATGAAAAATTAACATGATGCATATGCAAAGCATGAGAATGATATCAACATAAGCACGGGATGCAACATAACTATCCACCATATCAACTATGAATAATCTCCAACTGAACATGTCATAATGACGAGCATAAATATTACAAGTGCAACACTACTCATAGCATAACATGACCACTAGCATCAACCATAAATATCATGCAAGAACATAACAACAATGCAAGCATTTAACCAACGGGGTGCAATGAAATATGTATAACAACGGTACTCAGGACAGATGGCAGTTATGCACCGAAGACCATCACCAACATCAACAGGTACTACTAGCAAGCATAAGCATATGAAAGGAATACTAGCAACTAGCAGGGCATGCTAACCTGGTGCATAACAGCATAGCAAGAAGGTAAGCACGAACCTAGAAGCATTACCGAAACAACAATAACCATACTTTAAACAAGCAAACATTTAATAAATATTCAAGTTGAAAACCATGGCTACTGCATGACTATCATGCAAGTGGGTATTGTGGCTTGCCTGGGGGTGAAGAAGGCACCGGGAAGAAATGCGGTGAAGCCGCGAAAAGATTTGCCAGAAATAGTTCTCTCTCGGAGGGGCTGTTTATGTGCAAGGGCAAAAAGGTCATTTTCATAGTGTCAAACCATAGTGAAAATTAAACCAACAGAATGGGCTCGACGAGACGAAGAAGTGGGCTTTGGAATCACCTCATTCGGTGTTACCGTTTAAAAGTTGTGAGGAGTCGAAGATCACGGACCTATTGGTGAAACTTTTTCAGCAAATAGGCCCCTGGTGGAAAAACTGAACGTGCCTTCGGGCCGAATACGTTTCTGAAAAGGGAAACGTATTTTCAGCCGCAGAAGAAGAGAATACGCTTTCCTGAAGGGTAAACGCATTTTGGATAAAAGAGGAAGGAAATACGCTTTCACATAGCGAAAACGCATTCCAAGAAAACGTTTCCACTTATCCGAGTGGATAAGGTGCTGGCTCACTTACGGGTGGGGTCCGATGGAGAGCGGGGGCCCGCCTGGCCAGCTGGCAAGGCGTCGTCTTCCTCCCTCTGTTCGCTCACGCGAGGAACAAAGGAGGAACGAGGCCAGGCAGGGGCGCTCAGGCGAGGGGGCCGGCTGGCTCCGGCCATCTCAGGCCGAGCTGAGGCCACCAGCGGGTGAGGGAGGCCATGGCGCACCCATTCAGAGGGTAAGGCGGCTCCGGGGAGGACTAGAGAGGAGGGGAGGTCGCGGCGACGGGAGGCGCCAGGAGCTTCGGGAGACGGGGTTCTCCGGTGGTGCGGGCACTCGGGCGATGAACGGAGGAGATGGGGAGGCTGGCGAAGGTGTGGGGATTGCTGTGGTGGAGACGGGAGAGGGGGAGGAGCTCTGGATGGACTCGGTCGGGGTGGTGGCCGAGAGCAACGACGACGGCCAAGCACCGAGAGGGGCGGCCAGAGGGCTTTCCGGCGAGGGGAAGAGGGTTGGGGCGAGCCGCGGGGATGAGGGGAAACTAGTGGACAGCTCTGGAGGAGAGGAGAGGGGCTAGGTTCGCTGGAACCGAGGAGGAACCGAGGTGGCCATGGCGATCTCCTGCGAAAAGAAGAGGGGGTCGAGGGCTCCGGTGGACTAGAGAGGCGAGGGAGGAGTGAATGAGCTGCAGGAGGTGTCGAGGGTCCTATATATAGGCCCAGGGAAGGCTCTGGAGCATCACTAGCGAGCTCGAGCAGTCCTCTAATGGAGGTCAGAGGCTGGGCATGGCATGGGCACTGCTCTTAGCGGCGCATTGATGGCGAACCACGATGAAGCAGTGACGCAGGGCAATGCAGTTGAGCACGGGCGAGCTCCAGGACACGAATGGAGGTCGAGACGAGGAGGAAGGAGACGAGAACAGTGGCCGGAACAAGCCAGAGCACGCGTACAGCCATGACGCAAGCGTGATCACCATGCGCACTGGCACAAGCGGCCCTCTTTGGCGTGGCCGACCATGTCCAGTAGATGGACCTTGGTGTCCTTAGTCCAATTGAAGAAATAAATCGGTCCAGGGGCAAAGAAGAGATTTGCACTTAGCTCCAAAAGTAAATCAGTAAGAAGGTGTTTGTAACTTGTTGTGGTTAAACCAGCTAGGTAACGTGGTAACTAGTTTGTCTGGCGATGATCACACACTAAGGTGATTTTGATCACCAAAAATCAGACTAAGAGGAGGAGTTTAGATGGTGGTTCTAGTAGAAAGTGCAATACTGGCCAGAATTGGGGATTTGGATGATGCACTCACATACTTGATCTCTGTGAGCTGAAGTTTGGCAGGGAGGGGTTATATTATGATATGAAGCTGATGTAAAGATTTCATGCCATTTGGAAATACCAAAGCGGCACTTGCTTCACAAAGCTTCATTCTGGACAGAAACTTGCAAAAATTCTAGAGGAATAATGGCTTGATGAACCATGCCCAAAATGGGTGGAGGTAAGCTATATGGATAATAGAAGGCCTAGAAAAATTGCAGCCATATTGGAGCAAGATAAAATATACTTGCTTCACAAACTGAAATTTTGGACAGAATCAAAGAATTGAAGATGAGCTCACATGGAGGCATGAAATGAGCTCTACTTTGGTGGAGGGCTATGATATGATGACATGAGGGATCATGCAAAATGGCAAATCATCTGGATATGCCTAGCTTGCACCTCCTTCACAAAGCTTCTTTCTGTATAGAAACTTTGGAAAATCATAATTAAATAATTACTAGGCAAATGAGGTTGCATTTTGGCATGTGGCAATGATATGGACAGGAAATGGTGTCCAAGGAGTTTGAGGTCAATTGGGAAAAGTAAAATAGCACTTGCTTCACAATGTGCCATTTAGGCATAATAGGAAATGAATTATTTGAGCATGATGATAAACATGACAAATGAAATATTTTGTCATATTTGAGAAAGATATGACCCAAACAATTTATGAGAATTATTTTGGAATTTTAGGAGTGATGGAAATAAAGGTTGCTTCACAACCTAGGGCAACTTGAGTTATTCCTTTAATAGAAAAGGAATATTCTCAATGAAAAGAATATTGGGATTTGGGCTAGGATGAAAATGACAGGGTCTCGGGAAGGGTTTGGGAATGACACGCCACTCTGGAAACAAAGAAGAGGGCATCTTCTTCAGTTTCCAGACCACATAGCCACGGAAAAAGGAAATCTCGGGCAAAAACCTCAGAAAAACAAAAGAAAAAGAAAGGGCAAAAAATCATGTTGTTACAAACCTTACCCCCTTAAAGAAATCTCGTCCTCAAGATTTGGTTGCTTAGGGAACAAGTATGAAGATACTGACTTAAGGAAACCGTTTCCAACTCGGGTATCCTTTTTGTTATTTTTGTTCCCACTAAATTTTTATCTGACTAGCCCTGGGGTGGTTTGCTTTAATATATCCATATTCTGACTGATCTTACCTTGCTTGTTCATGCTTATATAGGCTCCAGTTTCTTTTTAGATCTGCTGACTTAACTGACTGTGATGGATTCTCACGATTGAAATATATGTCGGTCTCACAAATCCAAGAGTGATTTCCGCTGGGTGTGTCATCCGGCACTGACAATCTTTCATGAAGTGGTGATCAGATTTTTCTAGTGGACACCCAAGCTCTAACTCCTTGCATTGGGTTTCTCCACTAAATGCAGGTCCTTCGGGTTCCAAACAGTGAGTTGGGTCATAAACACTTTCCTGACAGATTCTGGCTTATCGCGCAAGTTTCTAAATCATCTTAACTGGTTCCACTGCCTTGAGTATCGGATCCGTACCAAATATTTGATTGTCGCCTGTCGTGGCTAGCATAAGAGTTTGACCTGTAGGATAATATCTGCAGACTTGACTGACGGTGGTTCTGCACCACGCGGGTCTTGCAACAATTTTCATACCCACATCACTGGTCTTGCTCCTTCATTATCGTTTTCTTGGTCTGGATCCTTGGCTGAAAGAGCTGTGTCATATTGCTTCTTTGTATCACCATAGGTACGGTCGGCACAATTTTTCGGCAATCGTAGCCTATCCTCATTTTTCTGACAAGGTACCCCATTTAAATGGCAGTTTCAACTCCCCTCAAGTTCTGACTGATTCTTGCTTCTGACCAAAATGTTGCGGATCTGATTCTTGGGATTCATTGCCATATGTTGTCAATTCACAGCGTACTACCTTGTACCAATGTCTTACTGAGGAAGATTGGCTGGCTTGTGCTCGAAACTTCCATCGGACAACTTGCTGAAGAAGACTGGGTATCGTGCTTCATAAGCTTACCCCCTTAAAGACTTTGCTGGGGAAAGACTCAGTACCTTATGCCAGAAGCTTTTGCGGTTGCTTACTGAAGAAGGCAGAGTACCTTGTACGGGAAATCATCCATGTATCATACTGAGGAAGATAGATGAATCTTGCCTGGGAAGCTTCTCGGGTATCTTGCGAGGGAAGATTGGGTTACTTATACCAGAAACTTCTTATTGTGATGTGCGGACTCATTTCCACATTTATAACCATCTTAATATTTTTGCTATTGATTTCTTGTATGAAACGGGGTTTTGTAGGACTGTCCTCCTTTCTGAGTACATGCCATATTTTTGCTTGCTTCCAGGTACATCGGGTTCCAAAATCATCCTCAACGAAAAATTAAACTTGTATCTGAGCCATACCTTTGATAATATTTTGTCAACCTTGGACACCATTTATCTTCTTGCTGATTTGATCATTTCTGCTATGAGGAGTGCATGTTAATGCAAACTTTATACTGACATTCCATCCAGGATTTCTTTTGTATTCAGACGAGCTATTTCCAATTTCACTGCAGTCTGCTGACAATTCCATTCTGTTTAGCTGAGTTTCCAAATATATGCATTTCTTGCTGACTCTTCGGGTTCGGTGTTGGCTGACGACCAACTTTAATAGGGGAAAAAAATTTAACACCGAAGGCCCAAAGAAAGAAACAAAAGAAACGACTAAAACAAAAGCACACAAGTATACTACTAATTTAAGTAATCAAGCAATCATCACATATTACTGCTACTCACACCATAATATGCATGCACACCTAAGCACCCAAATCGCGCAGAAACTCTGGTATTACGGTCTAATATGCTGTGGCGGTGTGCACGAAAATTATATCCATGTGTGGAAGGAGTTGGCGTAACCGAAGCAACACCAAGCACTGGCTGAATAGTGGTTGGATCTGGATGGATACACAGGTGAGAACGGATTTGACGATCAAGTGGCGAGACACAAAAGTCACGACCACCTCATCATCAAGCGTACGAAGGGAGTCGTAGCCGTCCGAAGAATGAAATGACATGGCAAGATAACAGTGGAAGACTGGGTTTATTGGCATTGCCCTTTTCTGATAAAAAAGATCAGCAGGGGTTGCCAAGGGGACGAGATGGAGGGCATGAATGATGATGTGGTCGCATCACACCGAGGAGCAGGCATGCTAAGAAAGATGGTGCAGGCGGTGGACCGAAAACAATGCCACCTACACTCACAAGATTAACCATCAGTGACAAAATAACAATCTATATGCATGCTATGCGACAAACAAATGCAACAATCAAGTGCAAAAAACCAACTGGGGTCCATACTACCGCTTTCTAACGTTCACGCGGGCTAGGGCATCCTACAGCCAGACCTGCTCTGATACCAAGCCTGTGGCACCCCGGCTCAGAGAAAACCGGAATGCGCCGTATTCCAGCCCAGAGATCGAGGAGAAGTCTTCTGGAATACGGCACTTCTTAGCATAGAACAAACCAGCTTTCTATTATAACATGAAGATGATTACAAGGTCTCCGATATTACAATGAATAACTTCGGCACGGCGACACTACGCCATCCTCAGTTGCTCTATGCAAGCAGTAGAACAACTCGAAGAAGCGGAAAAACTTCTAGCAGCGGAACAACGACAACGGTGGTGAACTCCACTCCACAGGGACTCTGTCTAGAATGCTTATCCTAGCTTGCGAACACAGGAACAACACCAAACAAGCAAGCAATTCAGGCACGACCTGCAAACTGGCATGACACGCCAGGTCAGTGCATTGAATGTACTTGCTAGCTCACAATTAACCAGAAGCATTCAAGACAAACAACAACATGGCAATTACAGGTTAAGCAGGAATTATCACGAGCTCATTAGAAATAACAGGGCATCAACGATATGGACATGATACAACTGGAACAATATGAGCCTAGCATGAGCATATAAATCTGACGACACTAGCATGCAACATGATGACACTTTATGCACTATTTTATTCTGCTCGGGTTACTTCGTAACCATCACATGCATCACTTACCACCCTTGGACATCATACGATCATCTCAGGATCAAATCAAGCTTGGTACAAACAATACCGTAGTAATCATTAAATGACCACAAGGAGCTTGATCTTTACCCATGATTCTCGCACAATATCACGAATATCCAACAACTCGGTATCCTCGATATCACGGTGATCATTCCGGCGAACACAACCATGACCAACACTTGGTCTCAAACGGTGATCTTTACGGCGATCACAACCAACTTATCTCATCGTCGAACCGGCGTTGTCATTAATCAAGTTATTATTAATACTGTTGACTCACGGTGGGACCGACACGAACTGGGCCCTTATCCGCGGGCGCGGCTATCGATAGATTTAATATACACTCTGCAGAGGTTAGTACACTGTACCCACTCTACGGAACCCATGGCCTCGCACTCCCATTTGGGTGGACCAACGGCGTTCCGACAAAACCGATCTACTGCCATGACACTCTCCCGGCCACTCCGACTCACTCCCCATTGGGCTAGTCCTGGGTGGCCCCGTGTCTACCAAAGACACAACGACCACCGTCGTGGTCCGTCCCAAACAGGGACAAAAGAGCTTATCATCCAACCTACGGGCACACAAGGTTATGTCCGCCTACCTGATCGGGGTAAGCACGCCCATAACCTTCCCTAGTTGGAGGCACCGGCAAGAGGCACGACAATAGACCCAGTTAGGACCTCCCCATAAGGTAAGCGTGGTTGCACTGGTCAGTTTCGATATGGTGGCACCATGACTCAGCCAACAGTTTTTCAAGTTCAATTTAATCAGGTTAAACTTGAATGCAATATGCTGAGCCATGATAAAATAACATGATGCATATACAAAGGATGAGAATGATTTCCACATAAGCACGGGAAGCAACATAACTATCCACCATATCAACTATGAATAATCTCCAACTGAACATGTCATAATGATGAGCATAAATATTACAAGTGCAACACTACTCATAGCATAACATGATCACTAGCATCAACCATAAATATCATGCAAGAACATAACAACAATGCAAGCATTTAAGCAACGGGGTGCAATGCAATATGTATAACAACGGTACTCAGGACAGACGGCAGTTATGCACCGAAGACCATCACCACCATCAACAGGTACTACTAGCAAGCATAAGCATATGAAAGGAATACTAGCAATTAGCAGGGCTTGCAAACCAGGTGCATAACAACATAGCAAGAAGGTAAGCACCAACCAAGAAGCATTACCGAAACAACGATAACCATATTTTAAACAAGCAAACATTTAATAAATATTCAAGTTGAAAACCATGGCTACTGCATAACTATCATGCAAGTGGGTATTGTGGCTTGCCTGGGGGTGAAGAAGGCACCGGGAAGAAATGCGGTGAAGCCGTGAAAAGATTTGCCAGAAATAGTTCTCTCTCGGAGGGGCTGTTTACGTGCAAGGGCAAAAAGGTCATTTTCACAGTGTCAACCATAGTGAAAATGAAACCAACAGAATGGGCTTGACGAGACGAAGAAGTGGGCTTTGGAATCACCTAATTCGGTGTTACGGTTGAAAAGTTGTGAGGAGTTGAAGATCAGGGACCTATTGGTGAAACTTTTTCAGCAAACAGGCCCCTGGTGGAAAAACTGAACGTGCCTTCGGGCCGAATACGTTTTCTGAAAAGGGAAACATATCAGCCGTAGAAGAAGAGAATACGCTTTCCTGAAGGGAAAACACGTTTTGAATAAAAGAGGAAGGAAATACGCTTTCACGTAGCGAAAACGTATTCCGAGAAAATGTTTCCACTTATCCGAGTGGATAAGGTGCTGGCTCACTTACGGGTGGGGTCCGATGGAGAGGGGGGCCTGCCTGGCCAGCTGGAAAGGCGTCGTCTTCCTCCCTCTATTCGCTCACGCGAGGAACAGAGGAGGAACCAGGCCAGGCAGGGGCGCTCAGGCGAGGGGGCCGGCCGGCTCCGGCCATCTCAGGCCGAGCCGAGGCCACCAGCGGGTGAGGGAGGCCATGGCGCACCCGTTCAGAGGGTAAGGCGGCTCCGGGGAGGACTGGAGAGGAGGGGAGGTCGGGGCGACGGGAGGCGCCAGGAGCTTCGGGAGATGGGGCTCTCCGGTGGTGCGGGCACTCTGGCGACGAACGGAGGAGATGGGGAGGCTGGTGGAGGTGTGGGGAGTGCCGTGGTGGAGACGGGAGAGGGGGAGGAGCTCCGGATGGACTCGGTCGGGGTGGTGGCCGAGAGCAACGGCGACGGCCAAGCACCGGGAGGCGCGGCCAGAGGGCTTTCCGGCGAGGGGAAAACGGTTGGGGCGAGCCGCGGGGATGAGGGGAAACTAGTGGACACCTCTGGAGGAGAGGAGAGGGGCTAGGTTCGCCGGAACCGAGGAGGAACCGACGCGGCCATGGCGATCTGCGGCGAAAAGAAGAGGGGGTCGAGAGCTCCGGCGGACTAGAGAGGCGAGGGAGGAGTGAATGAGCTGCGGGAGGGGTCGAGGGTCCTATATATAGGCCCAGGGAAGGCTCTGGAGCACCGCTAGCGAGCTCGAGCAGTACTCTAATGGAGGTCAGAGGCTGGGCATGGCACGGGCACTGCTCTTAGCAGCGCATTGATGGCGAACCACGACAAAGCAGCGACGCAGGGCGATGCAGTCGAGCACGGTCGAGCTCCAGGACACGAATGAAGGTCGAGACGAGGAGGGAGGAGACGAGAACAGTGGCCGGAACAAGCAAGAGCACGCGTTCAGCCATGACGCAAGCGTGATCACCACGCACACTGGCGCAAGCGGCGCTCTTTGGCGTGGCCGACCATGTCCAGTAGATGGACCTTTGTGTCCTTAGTCCAACTGAAGAAATAAATCGGTCCAGGGGCAAAGAAGAGATTTGCACTTAGCTCCAAAAGTAAATCAGTAAGAAGGTGTTTGTAACTTGTTGTGGTTAAACCAGCTAGGTAACGTGGTAACTAGTTTGTCTGGTGATGATCACACACTAAGGTGATTTTGATCACCAAAAATCAGACTAAGAGGAGGAGTTTAGATGGTGGTTCTCATAGAAAGTGCAATACTGGCCAGAATTGGGTATTTGGATGATGCACTCACATACTTGATCTCTGTGAGCTGAAGTTTGGCAGAGAGGGGTTATATGATGATATGAAGCTGCTGTAAAGATTTCATGCCATTTCGAAATACCAAAGTGGCACTTGCTTCACAACGCTTCATTCTGGACAGAAACTTGCAAAAATTCTAGAGGAATAATGGCTTGATTAACCATGCCCAAAATGGGTGGAGGTAAGTTATATGGATAATAGAAGGCCTAGAAAAATTGCAGCCATATTGGGGCAAGATAAAATATACTTGCTTCACAAACTGAAATTTTGGACAGAATCAAAGAATTGAAGATGACCTCACATGGAGGCATGAAATGAGCTCTACTTTGGTGGAGGGCTATGATATGATGACATGAGGGATCATGCAAAATGGCAACTCATCTGGATATGCCTAGCTTGCACCTCCTTCACAAAGCTTCTTTCTGTATAGAAACTTTGGAAAATCATAATTAAATAATTACTAGGCAAATGAGGTTGCATTTTGGCATGTGGCAATGATATGGACAGGAAACGGTGTCCAAGGAGTTTGAGGTCAATTGGGAAAAGTAAAATAGCATTTGCTTCACAATGTGCCATTTAGGGCAGAATAGGAAATGAATTATTTGAGCATGATGATAAACATGACAAATGAAATATTTTATCATATTTGAGAAAGATATGACCCAAACAATTTATGAGAATTATTTGGGAATTTTAGGAGTGATGGAAATAAAGGTTGCGTCACAACCTAGGGCAATTTGAGTTATTCCTTTAATAGAAAAGGAATATTCCCAATGAAAAGAATATTGGGATTTGGGCTAGGATGAAAATGACAGTGTCTAGGGAAGGGTTTGGGAATGATAAGCCACTCTGGAAACAAAGAAGAGGGCATCTTCTTCAGTTTCCAAACCACATAGCCACGGAAAAAGGAAATCTCAGGCAAAAATGTGAGAAAAACAAAAGAAAAAGAAAGGGCCAAAAATCAGGTTGTTACACGCCTATTACCATAGGGTCGTGCAAACGACATTGTTGGGTTACCCAAACCCGTATTGATGAGAATCACGCAATAAGGGGACACGATCTCTGCTTTGACAAGACGTATCAATGAAGATCGTGCCTCGAAACACGAAGCGTGAGGCTGTAACATCCCAAATTTTCAATTTGGAACGTTATACATAGGTCATCATATGCATATCATATTTTATTTGCATTCTGGTTTTGGATCCTAGAAATTCTAAGCAACTCAAGGACCTACGGAGAGAGTTGGGGATTTCATTTATTTTCATATTTGAATTTTCTCAAATATTGAAAAGAGAATCATTTGGTTTTAATTATTTTCTCTCCGAAAATATTTCAATATCAAAATATATGAGAGGAGATAATATGACTTCTCCAAAATAAAAGAAATATCGGAGGAAAAATGTTAAAATCAACTAAATATTTTTTATTTGGATTTTATTGCTGTTTTATTTGAATTAGAAAAAAATATGCATATTTAAAAATTGCATTTTTAGGCCAAGAAAATGTTCACTAAGTTCTAAATATTTTATTTAGACGGTGAAAATTATTTTTGGCATTTATAGAATTTTTTATTTATTTAGGATTTTTCTTCGTCGGAATCTATTTAAAAAAATCCCGGACCGAACTGGGCCGAAGCCCAGCCGGCCCGTCACGCGGCACCGCCTTCCCCCGCTCGCCCACGTGCCCAAGCCGGACTCCGGCTGGAGTCCGGGATGCCCCCACCGCCGCGGCTTGCCTCCTCCCCCAAGTCGGACCCCCTCCCCCTTTATATGCCGCCGCCGCTGTCGGTGTCAAAACCGACGGATCTCGGGTAGGGGGTCCCGAACTGTGCATCTAAGGCGGATGGTAACAGGAGGCGGGGGACACAATGTTTACCCAGGTTCGGGCCCTCTTGATGTTGGTAATACCCTACTTCCTGCTTGATTGATCTTGATGATATGAGTATTACAAGAGTTGATCTACCACGAGATCGTAGAGGCTAAACCCTAGAAGCTAGCCTATGATTATGATTGTTCTTCTTGTCCTATGGACTAAACTCTCCGGTGTATATAGACACCGGAGGGGGCTAGGGTTACACAGAGTCGGTTACAAGGGAGAAGATCTATAGATCCGAATTGCCAAGCTTGCCTTCCACGCAAAGGAGAGTCCCATCCGGACACGGCACGAAGTCTTCAATCTTGTATCTTCATAATCCAACAGTCTGGCCAAAGTATATAGTCTGGCAGTCCGAGGACCCCCTAATCCAGGACTCCCTCAGTAGCCCCTGAACCAGGCTTCAATGACGATGAGTCAGGCGCGCAGATTGTCTTCGGCATTGCAAGGCGGGTTACTCCTCCGAATACTCCATAGAAGATTTTGAACACAAGGATCGTGTCCGGCTGTGCAAAATAAATTCCACATACCACCGTAGAGAGTATAATATTCCACAAATCTAATCTGCTGACAAGTTTCATAGCGTGACATCACGCCACGGCCCGGTCATTATTCGAACCATTTTTCCCAACCAGCTACTGCACATATTGCGAGGTAGTTTTCTTGGCACGTCTTGTCGAAGCAGAGATCGTGTCCCCTTATCACGGGATTCTCATCAATACGGGTGTGGGTAACCCAACCGCGCCATGAATTACGGTGCTTGGGGAATAAGCGAGTTTACCAGGGAGGTGGGGAGGCGCGTAGTTTCTTCCGCCCTTATAAAGGGACAAGGATTCATCTTTTTCACTCACGCCTTCTTCTTCCTTGCTCATCCATTCTTGCGCACTCGATCTCCAGTGCCCAAGTTCACATTTTCTCCTCAAGACCACTCCAAGCATGTCCGGAGCGGGAGGCAAGTGGATGGTCTCCTCCGTTACGGAGGGGGACATTATGAAGCTCCGGGAAGCCGGATACCTAGCCGCAGATATCACGCACCGGCTCCCAGACGTGGGGCAGATCGTCCCTACTTTGGAACCTCACGAAAGGGTCGTATTCCTTACCCACTTCGTCCGCGGGCTGGGATTTCCCCGCCACCCATTCGTCCGCGGGCTCATGTTCTACTACGGGCTGGACTTTCATGATCTGGCCCCCAATTTCATCCTCAACATCTCGGTGTTTATCGTCGTGTGTGAGGCCTTCCTCCGCATTAAGCCCCACTTCGGCCTGTGGCTGAAGACCTTCAATGTTAAAACGAAGGTGGTGGTCGGCCAGCAAGCGGAGTGCGGAGGCGCTATGGTGGGCAAAATGCCCAACGTCGCCCGGCTCGAAGGCTCCTATGTGGAGACCGTGAATGGGTGGCAATCGGGGTGGTTCTACATCACCGAGCCGCGCGACACCAACTGGGTGGCGGCCCCCGAATTTCGATCCGGTGTCCCCATGCGGCTCACCTCCTGGAAAGAGAAGGGCCTATCCTGGGGTTCATCGGTGGAGCTGACCGGACTCCAGACCTGCGTCAAAAACATGATAAGCAAGAAGATCAAGCTTGTCAACATGGTCCAAGTCATGCTCTTCCGCCGGATCCTCCCGTGTCAAAGACGGGCATTCAATTTGTGGGAGTTCGACCCGGCTAAGCACCAGACGCTGCAAGAGTTCTTTGACACGATGCACAAGGACGTCTAGAAGGTGCTGTTCAAGGGTGCCGAGGTACCTCCTTGTGACACCCAGATTTTTTTTTGGATTTTTCAAAAGATTTTATTTGACTTGAGGGGAGTGATTTAAATTTTTCTTCAAGAGAACTCTCCCTCTCATATAATTTTTCTTTATGGCAAAAGTTTTATTTGGATTCACCCAAGATCTGTCTTTGGTCTTGGAGGTTCTTGCTTTTCATTTGGACTCAAGACCAAATGTTTTTCTTTTGGGGAAAACAACTTTTAAAAATCTTTTTGGAAATGCACTATGGCTTTTGGAAAAGTCCTTTGCCACTTTCAACAATTCCTTCTTTCCATGGCCTTAGTGCAAATCCTCTCTCCTAACCCTTCCCTCACCTTTGGATCATGATCTGCATCAAATCCAGCAAGTTGGACCTCCCCATGTGATCATTTCCATTTGAATCTTATTCAAACAAATTTCTGTCTTCTATCCTACTACTTGGAGATTTACAAAGGAACTCCATTTTCTGTTTTGATTTTTGCCCCCAAACCAACTCTCCTCCCTAGTCCTTTGAACCCTCAACCAAGATCCATGAAGATCCACTGGTCTTCAGTTCAAAATTTTCAAACTACACTTGCTGCAAGTTTGGACCAGATTTATCAAATTTGGTGAAATTCATTCAAAACCTTCTCCAAAAATTCCAAGTAAAATCAGGCAGCCCCTGGGTGCTTTGAGTGGCCATCTCACCAAGTTACAGCTCCAGAAAAATTTATCTCATAGCCAAAACCATCTGTCGAACACCTGCAGTGCACTGTCTTTGTCACATTCAGAAAGTTCAGAGAACACTGCAGTGGCTTGCTGTCGTTTTCTTCAGAGAAGGGCATCGATCTCGCCAGTACCACTGCGTCGCCTTGCTCCTCGTCCCCGCCCTCTTGTTCCTGCACCGCACGAACGCCTGGCGCCTTGCGGGCGTCGGCGACGAGCAGCAGAAGGTGCGCCGCCCCGTGACCGACGCCGCCGGCGGCTTTGCGGACGCCAGCGGGAGACACGGCGCCGACGACGCCACCCAGCGCCGCCCAAACCACCGGAGCTCGCCGCGTGGCCTTCCACTCCCCCGAATGTGTTGCCGCTCTCGTCGTGAACCGCAGGGTGCGGAGCGCGCTCTCTGCCGCCGTTGAGCCCGTGCGGTCACCTCACCGTGGACCGACGCCATTACGCCAAGACCATCTCCATTTAGCTGTAAAACGACTCCAGTAACCTCCACTGATGCCGCCTGGCCGCTCAAACCTCCTGCCAATCCACTGCTCCGCCGTAATCGCTCGCCGGAGATTCTCCGTTCACGGCCACCCCGTCGATCCGCCTATAAATAGAGGCCCCGAGCTTCAACTCGAGCACCCACCATCCCTACACTCCCCCTAGAGCACGCCTAGCCACTGGAAGAGCCCCGAGGAGGTCTCCTTCCTCGACTCCGGCCGCTGCGACCCGCCACGGGATCCAGCCCGATTTGCCCCCGTGTGTGCTCCTCCGCCTCCATTCTCTTACCAGTAGCTTCACCATGCATCCCTCTCTCTGACCCGCACTCCAATTTGAAGCTTGCAGCCCTCCACCGGAGTTCCCCATCCTCACCCGAGCCGCCGTCCGCCGGAGATAGTGTCGCCGTCGACGTGGTGCTCCCTGTTGGACGAGTCCACCACCCACCAACGCAGAAGAAGACGCTGAAGCTCTTGGTACCCTCCGTTTCTCCTAACTCGCCATGGTTCGACGCCGGCATCCACCGCAGTCTTTGGGCGCCGGCGAGCTTTTCAAACCTGACATGTGGACCCCCCGTGTCAGCCTCTGTTCTTTTATTCGCGAACCGTTTTCTGTTGGAGCCTTCGGGAAAAATACGTTTTCTCCTTTGCGCTTGCGCATTCCCAACCGAAGCGTTTTCTGTTTTCTCAGTTAAAACCCTAGAACTTTTCTGTTTCATTACAGATAAGTCCCTGGACAGAAACCTTTATAACTTTTTAATAAAAAGAAATTTTTGAGTGATTCTTTTTCTGTCAATCTTCAAATTTTGTCTAGTTTTTTATGGGATTTATTTGAAAAATATTTGGAAAAGTTTCTGTGTATGTGTTGGTTTTCACGTTAGTACCCGTTTCGTGATTGCCGTAGGTTCCGGAAGAGGTGACGGAGCCGCGAACTTCGCCGAGCTAGACTCCGACTTCTCCGAACCAGGCAAGCATGTTTTGAACATTTGATATGACAGGTGTTTGCATGTTTGCATGAAAGTTTGTGCGTGGCATATGAGTGTCGGTAAATACCTCGTTGCTTGTAAGGCAACTACCCGGTTGTCACAAAGTCGGGATGATCTCTGATGAGAGATGGCCTAATCATGTGGTGACATGAAGGGCAGCAAGGTGGTACTGTTGTAGCATGCCAGCCTTGCGTCATCCGACTTTCTCCGACGTTAACATGGTTGGAGCCACGTTATCGTTCTATTTCCGCATGTTCCAAAGTTGCGATGGTCTCTGATGAGAGATGGCCTAATCGTGTGGTGACATGAAGGGCAGCAAGGTGGTACTGTTGTAGCATACCAGCCTTGCGTCATCCGACTTTTCCGACGTTAACATGGTTGGAGCCGTGTTACCGTTCTTTCCCCTTCCGTGCTACCACATGTCTCATTGCCAGGATGCGGTTTAGTAAGTTGGTAACCTCTTTCCGTGTACACACCAAACAGAGAGGCCGGGATGATGGTACCTTGGCCCAGGATTAAAGCCAGTCATCCGGTCAGGGGGCATGGGTGTTTCCGGTTGGGACCGAGAGGGGGGGCACCCCCTTAGAGCGCGCGTATATAAATTTGATCCCATGCTACGCGAGGTTGTAGCCTCCCCGTCTCAAGGTTTTTCTTGAACGTTGCCGAGGGTGATCCCTGGCTTCGGATGGTTGAATTGGGTGTGTACTGGTTAGACGTGTTTCTTCCAAAACACCGTAGACGGAACTAGTCCCTGTGACTACTGAAATCCGTTGGCTGTGGTTAAGTACAAACTCTGCAGAGTCAATTCTTTCCATATTATCGTATCCATGATCAAGTAATGAAAACATTATTATCCATATCTATCCGCATTGGAAAAACCTGTTCCCGGTGAACAAGCTCAAGTGGTAATTCAGATTCATTGTTATTCCTGTGGATGGACTAACTTTATATTTGTCTCATGCTTGTGATAAATTATGTTCCCAAACGATTGTATTATTGAGCTGTGATATAAGCCCTTTATGTGACGTCGCGCAGACGTCCGACTGTGGCGTGTTTTTGGTTCTTACATTAAATGTAAGCCCTTTATGCGATGTCGCTCAGACGTCCGACTGTGGCATGCACTGTCTTTAATTTCTGTTATAAGCCCTTTATGTGGTGTCGCCCCGACGCCCGACTGTGGCATTATCATTCTGCATTTTCCGCTCGAGGAGTCTTTCAGACACTCGTTTGGCACCCGCATTATTACTCCGCATTTTCCGCTCGAGGAGTCTTTCAGACACTCGTTTGGCACCTGTATTATTATTCCGCATTTTCCGCTCGAGGAGTCTTTCAGACACTCGTTTGGCACCAGTATTACTATTCTGCAGCTTCCGCTCGAGGCGTCATTCAGACCCTCGCTTGGCACCCAGTATTTATTATCTCTATGTCTGATCGCACTGGTTAACTTATTCATGTACTTCATGTCTGCATTTGTTATACCTTATGTCCGAACTATCTTGCGAGTACTTTCATAGTACTCACCTGGCTTGTTGATTTGGCCAGATGTTGCCGAAGGCGATCTCTTGGATGAAGAGTTTGATAGCGCGCCCGATGCCTAGAGGAGACCCAGTCAGTCCTGCGCGATCCCGGATATTGGTCACTTGTATTGTATACGCTTCCGCCACCCGCAATAAGTCTCCTCGAGCCTCACTCCGACGCTCGAAGAGCTGTAGTCTTCTGGAATCATATCACTCACTTCGCGGTGATATTTCCACCACCGTTATTATCGTGAGTTAGTAGTTGCCACCCTATCCGCCGTATTGTTTTAGCGGCGTGCATGTAATAAATTGTTGGGCAGTCTCTGCTCAACCTTGTATTATATTTAGTACTCCTGGTATTTTTCTTCTGTGACCAAGATATTGTCTACCAGTGAGAAGGAATTCTTCCTCGCTGGTCCGTAAAAGGGATTGGTCTCTCAATAATTATTTTTTGAAAAACCGGTCGTGACAAGCTTGGTATCAGAGCCAGGCTGACTGTAGGAAGCCACTAGGTGCGAGCGCTAATCGGTTATTAGCGTTTTGTGCTTTTTCAGCATTTTTGCAATAGTAGCTATTTTCTGTTGGTCATCATAAATTTATGACTTGACTACTCAGAATTTTTGCCTACTTTTGTAGATGGCTGGCAGCAGCTGTGAGAATCGAGTGTTCACCAACGTGCCCGAGGGGTTTGTCAAGCTGCTCGTCTCCATCACCAAGCTCACGATCGGGCCAGCAGCTCGCCCGGAGTTCACACTCTATCAGCACAAGCTCAGTGACGACGTGTCTATGCACCAAGCTGTGGTGCAGTTCAAGGGAGGACGATCTGCTGCTCGCCACTTCCGTTTTGTGGGAAGGGCCATGCCTACGGAGAGGCATGCCATGCAGATGGCTGCCCGTGAGGCGTTAGCTCGCCTTCGGGACATCCTTCCTACAATGAAGACTCGTCGCTACCGCTACCTCCCATGCCATGTGCCTTACACCAGCCACTATGCGTTCGCCTGCCATCGGGGAGAACGAGATGAAGCCATCGAGATGGTTGTGGAGTATCTCAAGGCTCTGGAGGAGTCTTTCGACAACCTCGTAGATGACCTTGTAGCTGCCCGCATGGACTTAGTCCGGGGCGGTCCTGCCAGCAGGAAGGAGCTTCTCCACACGGGGCCGCCTGTGACATTCGTCTCATCTTCAGCCTCTTATGCATCGGCCGTTTTGGCCACTGCTCGCCGTCTGCCTACCACTGAGGAGTTCGACCGAGTCATCGCTCCTACTCCAGTCAGAGCCGCACCGCCTGCCGCACGCGCTCTACCGCCAGTCGCCCCCGCACCATCACCGCAGCGCAGCGTCATGCGCCAGGAGCCAGCTAGAGAGGAGGAGGTTGACTCTCCTGGACCGCTGAGCCTTGCCATCGGCAAGGGGAAGGAGATCTTCACCATCTCCGACTGAGAGCAGCGAGTAGCCGCGCATTATGCCTGCTTGTATGATGTGCTGTTTTATCTGTACGCTAGTTTGTATTGGTGTGTTTTCTGCCTTCCGGAGTAGTACGCTAGTTTTTAATAACATGTCAGGATTGTGTACGCGCATCCTGAGTGCTGTATCATGTGTTTGCTTTTCACATGTAAGACTTATGTTAAGCACTTCTTCTCCGTGAAAAAAATCATTTGTGTTTCTTCGAAAACCTTGAAGCCTTTTGATTATTGCCTTTGCGAGATTTTTTGTGCTACACAATTTTTCTCATGGGTTTTGCAAATAATACCCCAGACTGGAAAAATGTCTCGCCCATGGACTCGCTCCATGCCCAATCAGCCAGATGAGGTTTACGGGACACAGACCAGCAACAATTTCACTCAGGGTCAGTCCAGCCAACAAGACAGCGAAGCAGCACTGTCTCAAGTATGCCGTCTCTTTGAGCAAAGCCAGCAACAGCACCAAGAGATGATGAATCATGTCATCAATATGGGAAACCACCGTGAACCCTATCAACCACATTCCAAGTTATCTGAGTTACAGAAGACTCGCCCCTCAACTTTTGCTCACACTGATAGACCACTGGAAGCCGATGATTGGCTTCGTGAGATTGAAAGGAAACTGATTATTGCTCAGTGCTCGGATCATGAGAAGGTGCTTTATGCACCACACTACCTTACTGGAGCAGCCGCAGCATGGTGGGAAAACTTCCTACACATGCATCCCAGGGAACACAACATCACCTGGGAAGAATTCAAGGAAGGCTTCCGTGGGGCACACATCCCCAGGAGCATCCTCGAGATCAAGAAGAGAGAGTTTGATGACCTGAAGCAAAGAGGCATGTCAGTGACAGAGTACAATGGCCAGTTTACCTAGCTGTCTCGTTATGCCTACGACGAGCACATGACAGAAAGCAAGAAGATGGAAAAATTCCTGGACGGCCTGGCACCAGCACTAAGGTGCCAACTGATTGTGCACACCTTTCCGGATTTTAAGACGCTGGTGGACAAGGCCATCACCCTGGAGAATGAGTGCCGTAGTCTGGAAGATATCCGCAAGCGGAAGAGGGACAAGACGACTCTTGCCCGCAGCAACCGAGGCAAGACTGAGGTCCCAAGGACAGACACAAGAAGATCCATGACTACTGAGCCAAGGCCCGTCGGACAATTTCATGCCAGGGACAAGGAGTTCACATACCGTCCAGGGGTCACCTGCTATGCTTGTGGTCAACAAGGGCATTATGCTAAACAGTGCCCGAAGCCAAGAGACTCGGCACCCAAGCCGAACAATGGTGGAAACAATCCAGCCCCCAAGCGCAACAACTTCAACCCCAGCAACAACCACAGGAAAGGTCACCCGAACCATGTGACCAAGGAAGAAGCGCAGAATGCCCCAGACATCGTGCTCGGTACGTTCCCTGCCAACACAGTACCTGCCACGGTTTTGTTTGATTCTGGAGCTTCCCATTCGTTCGTTTCGAAGAGTTTTGTTTCGCAACATGGTTTTCCGATACTTCCCTTGGAAAAATCTATGATCATCAAGTCCCCCGGAAATAAGCAAATCGCTCAGGGTTACTACCAAGGAGTGGTCATTGAGTTCGAAGGACTACAATTCCCCGCGAATCTCATCGTGTTGGAAAGTAAAGGACTGGATGTCATTTTAGGGATGGACTGGTTGACCACCAACAAAGGATTCATCGACTGTTTCAATCGGACAGTGATTCTCACCCACCATCACGTTAAGACGATAAGAGTTTCCGCCCAAGAAAGGCCACGATCACAGCAACCAAAACTGAACAAAATGGACATTGCAGAACTGAGAAAAGTTCCAATGGTATGCGAGTTTCCTGATGTGTTCCCTGAAGAACTACCAAGCATGCCACCAGACCGAGAGATAGAATTCAGCATTGAACTAGCACCTGGCACCGCTCCCATCTATAAGAAGCCGTATAGAATGGCACCCTCAGAATTGGTGGAGTTGAAGAAGCAGATAAAGGAGTTGTTCGACAAAGGATTTATTCGAGCCAGCTCCTCACCATGGGGTTCGCCAGTGTTGTTCGCCAAGAAGAAGGATGGGACACTGAGACTGTGTATAGACTATCGAGCCCTCAATATGGTCACCATCAAAAACAAATATCCGATGCCACGGATAAATGATTTGTTTGACCAGCTCGCACAAGCCAAGGTATTTTCAAAGATTGATTTGAGATCAGGATACCATCAACTGAAGGTACGGACAGAGGATATCCCCAAGACAGCATTCACTTCCAGATATGGGTTATACGAGTTTACAGTGATGCCTTTTGGACTAACGAACGCCCCCGCATATTTCGTCCACCTCATGAACAAAGTGTTCATGAAATACATGGACAAATTTGTGGTGGTATTCATTGACGATATTCTGGTTTACTCAAGGACACCAGAAGAGCATGCTGAGCACCTCAGGATTGTTTTGGGAGAATTGAGGAAACATCAGTTGTACGACAAATTTAGCAAATGCGAATTTTGGCTAAGACAAGTTGGTTTCTTGGGCCATATTTTGAACCAAGAAGGCGTGGCCGTAGACCCAGAAAAAGTCAAGGCCATACTAGACTGGAAGCCACCCGCCAATGTTACAGATGTGCGGAGTTTCCTAGGGATGGCCGGATATTACAGGAGATTTATTGAAGGATTCTCCACTGTGGCAAAACCTATGACACAGTTACTCAAGAAGGACAAGAAATTCGTATCGACGGAAGCATGTGAGCAGAGCTTCCAAGAACTCAAGAAGAAGCTGACAACCGCACCGGTCTTAACTGTGCTAGACATACACAAGAGCTTTGATGTGTATTGTGACGCGTCCCGAAAAGGTCTCGGATGTGTGCTAATGCAGGAGGGCAAGGTTGTCGCATATGCCTCCAGGCAGCTGCGAAAACATGAGGAAAATTACCCAACACATGACTTGGAGCTAGCAGCAGTTATACATGCACTCAAGGAGTGGAGGCACTTTCTGTTGGGAAATCGCTGTGAAATATATACGGACCATAAGAGCCTCAAATATATTTTCACACAGCCAGGGCTAAATTTACGCCAACGACGCTGGTTGGAACTAGTCAAGGACTATGACGTCGGTATTCACTACCACCCAGGGAAAGCAAATGTAGTGGCCGATGCGCTTAGTCGAAACCCCAGCCCGGACAGTGACGGTCAGCAAAATTTGAGGCCTGAGTTTCAGCGAGAGTTCACTAGGCTCAACATGATGTTAGTCTCTGAGGGCACCGTATCGAACCTGGAGATACAACCCACCCTGGTGGATCAAATCAAGAAGGCTCAGCAGGGACATCCCAGCATCGAAGGCATAAAGAAGAAAATGAATCTTCGTAAGACTTCCGAGTTCGTCACCGACAGTGAAGGAACATTGTGGTACCGAGACAGACCTTGCGTACCTAACATTGAGGAACTCAAGCAACAGATCTTGACGGAGAGACACACCGCTCCATACTCGATCCATCCTGGAGGAACCAAAATGTACAAGGACATTCAGGAAAGATTTTGGTGGCACGGTATGAAAAGAGATATAGCCACATTCATCGCTTGTTGCGATTCATGTCAGCGCATCAAGGCCGAGCATCAAAAGCCAGCAGGGCTACTCCAGCCAAACAGGATACCGGAATGGAAGTGGGATGAAATAGGAATGGATTTCATCGTCGGATTACCCCGATCACAACGTGGAAATGACGCCATATGGGTTATCACAGACCGACTAACCAAGGTTGCTCATTTCATTCCCGTGAAGACTACCTACTCCACACAAAGACTGGCAAAACTTTATCTCTCCCGTATAGTTTGCTTGCACGGAGTCCCAAAGACTATAATATCAGACCGAGGCACCCAATTCATCTCCAAATTTTGGGATCACCTACAACAAGCTCTGGGCACGCAACTAGCTTTCAGTACAACATACCACCCTCAGACTGATGGACAAACAAAACGTGTAAACCAAATCCTAGAGGATATGCTAAGAGCCTGTGTACTCACCTATGGGTCCAGTTGGGAAGAGAGTTTGCCGTATGCCGAATTTGCTTACAACAACAGTTACCAAGCCAGCTTGCAAATGGCACCCTTTGAAGCGTTGTACGGACGAAGGTGTCGTACCCCTCTGAATTGGTCAGAAACAGGTGACAGCCGTACCTTCGGCCCAGACATGCTTAAAGAGGCCGAGGAGAAAGTTAAACAAATCAGGGACAGACTCAAGACAGCACAGAGCCAACAAAAGAGCTACTATGATCAGAAGCATCGTGAGGTCAGCTTTGAACCTGGTGATTCCGTATACCTCCGAGTATCTCCTATGAGGGGTCTGCAACGGTTCAAAATAAAGGGGAAGCTAGCCTCAAGATTTATTGGACCATTTCGTGTAAAGGCACGAAGAGGCATGGTGGCCTACCAACTAGACCTACCCAAGGAGCTGTCAGACGTCCATGACGTATTCCACGTCTCGCAGTTGAGGAAATGCGTGAGTAACCCGGAGAAACATGTACCTCATGAGGACATTGATATGCAACCAGATCTCACCTACAGAGAAAGGCCGGTAAAGATTTTAGAAGAGTCTGAACGGAGGACCTGTCAGAAAACGACGAGATTTTTCCTAAGGGGGTAGGTGTTGTGACACCCAAATTTTTATTTGGATTTTTCAAAAGATTTTATTTGACTTGAGGGGAGTGATTTAAATTTTTCTTCAAGAGAACTCTCCCTCTCATATAATTTTTCTTTATGGCAAAAGTTTTATTTGGATTCACCCAAGATCTGTCTTTGGTCTTGGAGGTTCTTGCTTTTCATTTGGACTCAAGACCAAATGTTTTTCTTTTGGGGAAAACAACTTTTAAAAATCTTTTTGGAAATGCACTATGGCTTTTGGAAAAGTCCTTTGCCACTTTCAACAATTCCTTCTTGCCATGGCCTTAGTGCAAATCCTCTCTCCTAACCCTTCCCTCACCTTTGGATCATGATCTGCATCAAATCCAGCAAGTTGGACCTCCCCATGTGATCATTTCCATTTGAATCTTATTCAAACAAATTTCTGTCTTCTATCCTACTACTTGGAGATTTACAAAGGAACTCCATTTTCTGTTTTGATTTTTGCCCCCAAACCAACTCTCCTCCCTAGTCCTTTGAACCCTCAACCAAGATCCATGAAGATCCACTGGTCTTCAGTTCAAAATTTTCAAACTACACTTGCTGCAAGTTTGGACCAGATTTGTCAAATTTGGTGAAATTTATTCAAAACCTTCTCCAAAAATTCCAAGTAAAATCAGGCAGCCCCTGGGTGCTTTGAGTGGCCATCTCACCAAGTTACAGCTCCAGAAAAATTTATCTCATAGCCAAAACCTTCTGTCGAACACCTGCAGTGCACAGTCTTTGTCACATTCAGAAAGTTCAGAGAACACTGCAGTGGCTTGCTGTCGTTTTCTTCAGAGAAGGGCATCGATCTCGCCAGTACCACTGCGTCGCCTTGCTCCTCGTCCCCGCCCTCTTGTTCCTGCACCGCACGAACGCCTGGCGCCTTGCGGGCGTCGGCGACGAGCAGCAGAAGGTGCGCCGCCCCGTGACCGACGCCGCCGGCGGCTTTGCGGACGCCAGCGGGAGACACGGCGCCGACGACGCCACCCAGCGCCGCCCAAACCACCGGAGCTCGCCGCGTGGCCTTCCACTCCCCCGAATGCGCTGCCGCTCTCGTCGTGAACCGCAGGGCGCGGAGCGCGCTCTCTGCCGCCGTTGAGCCCGTGCGGTCACCTCACCGTGGACCGACGCCATTACGCCAAGACCATCTCCGTTTAGCTGTAAAACGACTCCAGTAACCTCCACTGATGCCGCCTGGCCGCTCAAACCTCCTGCCAATCCACTGCTCCGCCGTAATCGCTCGCCGGAGATTCTCCGTTCACGGCCACCCCGTCGATCCGCCTATAAATAGAGGCCCCGAGCTTCAACTCGAGCACCCACCATCCCTACACTCCCCCTAGAGCACGCCTAGCCACTGGAAGAGCCCCGAGGAGGTCTCCTTCCTCGACTCCGGCCGCCGCGACCCGCCACGGGATCCAGCCCGATTCGCCCCCGTGTGTGCTCCTCCGCCTCCATTCTCTTACCAGTAGCTTCACCATGCATCCCTCTCTCTGACCCGCACTCTAATTTGAAGCTTGCAGCCCTCCACCGGAGATCACCATCCTCACCCGAGCCGCCGTCTGCCGGAGATAGTGTCGCCGTCGACGTGGTGCTCCCCGTTGGACGAGTCCACCACCCACCGACGCGGAAGAAGACGCTGAAGCTCTTGGTACCCTCTGTTTCTCCTAACTCGCCCTGGTACGACGCCGGCGTCCACCGCAGTCTTCGGGCGCCGGCGAGCTTTTCAAACCTGACATGTGGACCCCGCGTGTCAGCCTCTGTTCTTTTATTCGCGAACCATTTTCTGTTGGCGCCTTCGGGCCAAATACGTTTTCTCCTTTGCGCTTGCGCATTCCCAACCGAAGCTTTTCTGTTTTCTCAGTTAAAACCCTGGAACTTTTCTGTTTCATTACAGATAAGTCCCTGGACAGAAACCTTTATAACTTTTTAATAAAAAGGAATTTTTGAGTGATTCTTTTTCTGTCAATCTTCAGATTTTGTCTAGTTTTTTATGGGATTTATTTGGAAAAGTTTCTGTGTATGTGTTGGTTTTCACGTTAGTACCCGTTTCGTGATTGCCGTAGGTTCCGGAAGAGGTGACGGAGCCGCGAACTTCGCCGAGCTAGACTCCGACTTCTCCGAACCAGGCAAGCATGTTTTGAACATTTGATATGACAGGTGTTTGCATGTTTGCGTGAAAGTTTGTGCGTGGCATATGAGTGTCGGTAAATACCTCGTTGCTTGTAAGGCAACTACCCGGTTGTCACAAAGTCGGGATGATCTCTGATGAGAGATGGCCTAATCATGTGGTGACATGAAGGGCAGCAAGGTGGTACTATTGTAGCATGCCAGCCTTGCGTCATCCGACTTTCTCCGACGTTAACATGGTTGGAGCCACGTTATCGTTCTTTTTCCGCATGTTCCAAATTTGCGATGGTCTCTGATGAGAGATGGCCTAATCGTGTGGTGACATGAAGGGCAGCAAGGTGGTACTGTTGTAGCATACCAGCCTTACGTCATCCGACTTTTCCGACGTTAACATGGTTGGAGCCATGTTACCGTTCTTTCCCCTTCCGTGCTACCACATGTCTCATTGCCAGGATGCGGTTTAGTAAGTTGGTAACCTCTTTCCGTGTACACACCAAACAGAGAGGCCGGGATGATGGTACCTTGGCCTAGGATTAAAGCCAGTCATCCGGTCAGGGGGCATGGGTGTTTCCGGTTGGGACCGAGAGGGGGGCACCCCCTTAGAGCGCGCGTATATAAATTTGATCCCATGCTACGCGAGGTTGTAGCCTCCCCGTCTCAAGGTTTTTCTTGAACGTTTCCGAGGGTGATCCCTGGCTTCGGATGGTTGAATTGGGTGTGTACTGGTTAGACGTGTTTCTTCCAAAACACCGTAGACGGAACTAGTCCCTGTGACTACTGAAATCCGTTGGCTGTGGTTAAGTACAAACTCTGCAGAGTCAATTCTTTCCATATCATCGTATCCATGATCAAGTAATGAAAACATTATTATCCATATCTATCCGCATTGGAAAAACCTGTTCCCGGTGAACAAGCTCAAGTGGTAATTCAGATTCATTGTTATTCCTGTGGATGGACTAACTTTATATTTGTCTCATGCTTGTGATAAATTATGTTCCCGAACGATTGTATTATTGAGCTGTGATATAAGCCCTTTATGTGACGTCGCGCAGACGTTCGACTGTGGCGTGTTTTTGTTTCTTACATTAAATATAAGCCCTTTATGTGATGTCGCTCAGACGTCCGACTGTGGCATGCACTGTCTTTAATTTCTGTTATAAGCCCTTTATGTGGTGTCGCCCCGACGCCCGACTGTGGCATTATCATTCTGCATTTTCCGCTCGAGGAGTCTTTCAGACACTCGTTTGGCACCCGCATTATTACTCCGCATTTTCCGCTCGAGGAGTCTTTCAGACACTCGTTTGGCACCTGTATTATTATTCCGCATTTTCCGCTCGAGGAGTCTTTCAGACACTCGTTTGGCACCAGTATTACTATTCTGCAGCTTCCGCTCGAGGCGTCATTCAGACCCTCGCTTGGCACCCAGTATTTATTATCTCTATGTCTGATCGCACTGGTTAACTTATTCATGTACTTCATGTCTGCATTTGTTATACCTTATGTCCGAACTATCTTGCGAGTACTTTCATAGTACTCACCTGGCTTGTTGATTTGGCCAGATGTTGCCGAAGGCGATCTCTTGGATGAAGAGTTTGATAGCGCGTCCGATGCCTAGAGGAGTCCCAGTCAGTCCTGCGCGATCCCGGATATTGGTCACTTGTATTGTATACGCTTCCGCCACCCGCAATAAGTCTCCTCGAGCCTCACTCCGACGCTCGAAGAGCTGTAGTCTTCTGGAATCATATCACTCGCTTCGCGGTGATATTTCCACCACCGTTATTATCGTGAGTTTGTAGTTGCCACCCTATCTGCCGTATTGTTTTAGCGGCGTGCATGTAATAAATTGTTGGGCAGTCTCTGCTCAACCTTGTATTATATTTAGTACTCCTGGTATTTTTCTTCTGTGACCAAGATATTGTCTACCAGTGAGAAGGAATTCTTCCTCGCTGGTCCGTAAAAGGGATTGGTCTCTCAATAATTATTTTATTGAAAAACCGGTCGTGACACTCCTCCCCTTACTGAGGATCGCGGACTCAGCGCAAGGCGCCTTGCCAATCCGGTAAGTCTTTTATATCTCATAAGATGTTCCTTTCCCCAGTATAATAGTGCGAGGGATCTGAGCCTCCACGCCTTTTGACAGGACTGGGTAGCGACAGCGGAGCAGATCGATTGTCCAACCCCCCTGCCCGAAGATCCAGCAGATACTCTCCTAACGGAGATGCTGGTTCCGGCGCCTTATGAGGTGCCGGAGAAGAAGGTCAAGAAGAAAGCCACGGAGACCAGGAAAGGTCTCCGGCGCAAGGTTATATCAGACTCATCGTCCGAAAATACCGAGGTGCACTCCTCCCACGAAAACGAGGAGGAGGAAGAGGAAAGTTCTCCCCCCAGCCGAGGGAGACAAGAAAAGGAAGGCCGCCCCGTCCGGGGAGGCCGAAGGGTCCAAGAAGGGAAGGACTCTCCTTCCGGACTGTTCCACGACGGCCGCTTTTAGCGACGAGGAGTGGTTGCCCAGGGACAAGCCCCTGGCGAAGTCGTAAGTATTCGGATACCATAATAGTTCTTGGTATGTTTTATTTTATTGCTTCTTATCACGCCGAACATGATTATGCAATCCATCCCGAGCCGATATCGACGTATCTTCTTCGGATGATTCTTTGGGCCCGTCGGATATGAACAGCGATTCACTCCCGACCGCCTCCTCCCCCCGCCCTACGGACGATGCCAAGGTGTTGTCTCAGAGGGCACTGAACCGGGGGAAGACAGTTCCGGAGGCGCCTCAAGGCGACATTCCAGGCGCTGGGCGCACGAGGGGCAAGACTCTCCTAGGCCCTAACGCCGGGGGCAACAAGTCTAGCCCCCAGCCGAATACAGCGCCGGAACCTCCAGTGGTTCCGGATTCTGTTAGGCAACCCCTCGCTAAGGGGGCAAGCCGTCTGTGCCGATGGCCTCTGTCCATCCAGAGGCATCGGACAACTTGCTGGAAGCGCTTCGCGGCACTTCCATTGACGAAGAGCACCGCACTGTTATGAGTGCGGTGGTCAAGAAGGTTCAGTCCGCCAAGAGCGGACTGACTGAAGCCTGTGCCAGCCTCCTAACAGGCTTTGAGGTAAGTAATCAAATTATAAGAAAATGTTACAGCATAGACAGTAGCCCCTGAGTCTCTGTTTGGCGTTCGCGAAGAAAGGCCGAATAGAGGATCAAATAATAATCGCAGGAGTCTAATCAGAAAGTGTCTATGTGAATAAGCAGGCTTCACTGCTAGCCACTGCCGCTCGTACTGCGGAGGTCACCGCACTGAAGCGGGACCTTGAGCGGTCCAAGGAAGAGCTCGGCCTTACCAAGAGGCAGCTCGAAGAGAACAAAGGTAAGTGATACCCCGTCTGTATATTGATAAAGAAAAATGTGGTTTTTCAATAATAGGATTGTCATGAATTTTGCCAGGGGCCAAAACCGAAGTGGCGGCCCTGAAGAAGGCGCTGTCCGAGGCCGAAGACAAAGCGGCCAAGGAGCGCATCGAGCGAGGGAAGCAAGAGGCCCGAGTCGGCGAGGTGCAGCAAGAGCTCTAGGCTCTCGTCAAGAAACACAAGTCCTTGGAGCGTGACTCGAAGATGCAAGGGTCCGAGCTTGCGAAGGCCCTCTAAAACGCACAACATGCCAAGGCCGAGGCCCAAAAGGCCCTCCAGGAAATTGAGGCGGTTAAGAAGATAGCGGCGGGTAAGGCATTCATTATGCAAAGCAAGCATGTGATGGAAACTTTCCTTTTACTTACCCGAATTCGGAGCTCTCCAGGAGCGTTCGCAGTTCTACCCTGTAGTGTGTCGGATGCCGCGGAGTTCTACCGGGCCGAGGAGGGGAGCTCGACGGAGAAGTTGTTCTGGTCTCAGTATACTGGGATCGAACATCCGACGCCCTTGAGCGACCAGTTGAAGCAACTGGTCGAGCTTCACAAGGCGGCCGAACTGGCCATGAGGGGCCTTATAGTCCGGATGTGGCCTGGCGAGCCCCTGCCTGGTAGCTATTTTGTCTTGGTAAGGCGACTTGTGAACGCCTGCCCAAGGCTTGCAGTCATAAAGCGGTCTGTCTGCATCGAGGGTGCACGCAGGGCTTTTGCCCGGGCGAAAGTGCACTGGGCGAAGCTGGACGCCGAAAAGATGGTGAAGGAGGGGCCGCCGGAGGGCAAGGAGCACAGTGTCCTGAAGGGTGCTCGCCTTGTGGCGGAGGAATGTGCTAAGGATGTAATATTTGAATGAATGTACTCATGTGATCCTGTAATATGAAACGAGTTCATGTGCGCTATGTAACGCTTTGTGAATTTAAAATATTACCTTCTGTGCGGCCGTTTACAAAATCTGAGAGTTGGCCAGTCGTTGGCTTCTGCCCCCATGTAACTAGTACTGGGGTGTTCGGGATAAACCTGATCACTCTTTATCCCAGTTTTGGGTCCTTCGAAGGAGGTGTTCAGCAGAACAAACCAGGCAATCGGACTATAAGGCTTTATGACTCCCACTTAGCCATAGAAGTCTACAATTTTAAATTTTGGCGAATCCCCTAGTATTCGGAAGGCCGAACTTGGGGCGCTATGTACGCCTAAATCGGACAAGGCCGACTCCTCGCCCGAAGCGGAAAAAATCTTTAAGGATTTGAAACCTCTCGAACAGCGACCAGCTCTCGCCGCATCATGACAGTCAGTTTTCGGCTTTCTCTACTGAGGTGCTCGTCCGGAAGAACCGGGACACAATCGCAGTAGTTCTCCCAGTGCTACCTTAGCCGATATAGTGGAACGTAAGGTACAAAAACTTGGGAGCCGGGAAAACCCAACATTGACCCAAGACATGATTCGGAGCTGATGCATATAATGCTATAAGTTCGGGGTGCTGCACTGTCGAAAGTGTTCGGACTTTTCACGCCGTGTTTTGGGGTACACTGAAGCCCCTGGCATACTGGTCGTACCAGAATGTATGGGTGCAATTTGTCATAAATAAGCAGACAAGGGAAAAAAGGGAGATGCAATAATAGGCTAACGCTATGCATTGATATTAAATAATACATCAAAGCGTACGGATACAGGTAGTGCAATAAAAATAATACGACAAAGTGTACGGATACAAGTAGTGCAATAAGCAAAAAATAGGACTATTTGACATGTCCTATCCAAGGGCAAGCTGCGCGTGGGTATGTAAAACAGGTATATCGATCGTTATCAGAGACCACCTGGGGATTCCCTTGTACGTCAGAGCGTCTTGCTTCCTTGGTATTTCCTTCCCGCGATGGGTCCAACAATCAGAGTGCCGAAAAGGGCTTCCAGAGAGTAAGGTCCTGAAAGAGAGAAAATGATAAAGGTATACGACCCCTGGGGTGGTTGAGCCGCATTGTGGGACATGCCGTAGTCGTGCCTCCGCCTATGCCCATGGTATCTTGAGTGCGTAGTTATGTACGCGCGGCGCAAATTTTGCCGCTTGACTGGGACTAGGACGGAGGCCGAATTGCTAGGCGAGCTCGAAACGTGCCTGGCGATCCTCCTGCGGGGTACTCCGGACTCGCTTGAAGGTGTCCTGGGTCTTTTTTGCCGAATTGGCGGTTTGCCTAATAAGGCTGATTTGCGCTTCTGCTGCGAGGGCCGCAGTGTGCTCCTCCGTGCGGAGCGAGCGTCCTGTGTTTCCATTAACTGTTATAACCCCGCGTGGTCCTGGCATTTTGAGCTTGAGGTATGCATAATGCGGTACCGCATTGAATCTAGCAAATTCGGTTCGTCCGAGTAGTGCGTGATAGCCACTACGGAAGGGGACGATATCAAAGATTAATTCCTTGCTTCGGAAGTTGTCCGGAGATCCGAAGACCACTTCCAATGTGATTGAGCCCATGCAACAGGACTCTACACCTGGGATGACACCTTTAAAGGTAGTTTTGGTGGGTTTGATCCTCGAGGGGTCTATGCCCATTTTGCGCACTGTATCCTGATAAAGCAGGTTCAGACTGCTGCCACCGTCCATAAGGACTCGAGTGAGGTGAAATCCGTCAATGATGGGACCAAGAACCAATGCGGCCGAACCGCCATGACGGATACTAGTGGGGTGGTCCCTGCGATCGAAAGTGATCGGACAAGAAGACCATTGGTTAAACTTTGGGGTGACTGGCTCCATCGCATAGACGTCCCTTAGTGCGCGCTTCCGTTCCCTCTTGGGAATATGGGTTGCGTATATCATGTTCACCGTTTTCACTTGGGGAGGAAATTTCTTCTGTCCTCCTGTGTTCGGCGGCCGAGGCTCCTCCTCGTCGTCGCTATGCAACCCCTTTTCCTTGTTTTTGGCGTTCAACTTGCCGCCCTGCTTGAACACCCAGCATTCTCTGTTGGTGTGATTTGCTGGCTTATCGAGGGTGCCGTGAATTTGACACGAGCGATCAAGTATGCAGTCCAAACTGGACGGGCCCAGAGTGCTTCTTTTGAACGGCTTTTTCCGCTGACCGGATTTAGAGCCACTGAATCCGGCATTGACTGCCGTGTCTTCGGCGTTGTCGCCGTTGTTGCGGCGCTTGTGTCTGTTGCGACGTGGTCTGCCGTTAGTATCTTTGTTATCTAAATTGCCAGGATTTCTTGATGTGTTGTTGCTGCGAGCCAGCCAGCTATCCTCGCCCGCGCAAAAGCGGGTCATGAGTGTCGTGAGGGCTGCCATGGACTTCGGCTTCTCTTGGCCGAGGTGTCGGGCGAGCCACTCGTCACGGATGTTATGTTTAAATGCCGCTAAGGCCTCGGCATCCGGATAGTCGACAATTTGGTTCTTTTTAGTTAGGAACCGAGTCCAGAATTTCCTGGCTGATTCCCCTGGCTGTTGAGTTATGTGGCTCAAGTCATCAGCATCCGGTGGTCGCACATAAGTGCCCTGGAAGTTGTCAAGGAATGCATCTTCCAAATTCTCCAAACTACCAATGGAGTTTGCTGGCAGGCTATTCAGCCAATGCCGAGCTGGTCCTTTGAGTTTTAGTGGGAGGTACTTGATGGCGTGTAGATCGTCACCGCGGGCCATGTGGATGTGGAGGAGGAAATCCTCGATCCATACTGCGGGGTCTGTTGTACCATCATATGACTCAATGTTCACGGGTTTAAATCCTTCTGGGAATTCATGATCCATCACTTCATTCGTGAAGCATAGGGGGTGTGTGGCGTCTCTGTGCCAGGCTATGTCACGACGCAGTTCATACGAGTCTTGTCTGCTGTATTCGGCCCGGTCAGATTTGCTTTTAGTGTATCCGGCGTGACGATAATCGTCACGCGTTGGGGCGTGCCCCCGTGATCCGTAGATCGATCTTGTATGTCCTGCTTTGTTTTCCAATATGTCTCGCAGGTCCCGCGTGTTGCCCCGGGCCTTCGTGTTTTTGTTTGAATGGCGGCGGGGTGCGGGCTGAACTTCGGGCTGATATGCCACTCTGTCTCGGCCACGAGGTGGCCGATCAGCCGCATCATATGCTGGTAATGTAGGTTTTAATGCTTCCTCCTCGAGTTGGGGTAGCAACATGCGCTTTGGGTAACTCTTGGTTGGGCGTTCGAGTTCGTATTCCTCGACCGCCCGGACCTCGGTCCATCTATCCGCTAGAAGGTCTTGGTCAGCTCAAAGCTGTTGTTGCTTTTTCTTCAGGCTATTTGCTGTGGCTATAAGCCGGGCCTTGAAGCGCTCCTACTCGACGGGATCCTCATGCACGATAAATTCTTCATCGCCGAGGCTCACCTCGTCTTCGGAGAGAGGCATGTAATTGTCATCCTGTGATTCTCCGTCTGTTGCCTGTTCTTGAGGGCTAGCTTGCCCATCCTCCCGCTCGAGGCCTGGCTGGAAGGGGTTGTCTTCGTCTTCGCCACTATCCGGAGCGTTATTGTCTCTTGTGCCAGTATCGCTGCTTTTGCTATGGCGGGACTTAGAGCGGCGCCGCTGACGCCGGTGCTTGGATTGCTTCTTGGAGGGATTATACTTTGTTGCCTTATCGCCATCGCCTTCTTTGGGGGTGTCCACCATGTATATATCGTATGATGAGGTGGCAGTCCAGCGCCCTGTGGGCGGTGGTTCCTATTCGTCTCCTGCATCGTCGTCCATACCGTCGATGTCTTCGGAGCCGAAATCGAGCATGTCGGTTAAGTCGTCGACAGTGGCTATTAAGTGGGTGGTGGGTGGGGAACGAATTTCTTCGTCGTCCGCTTCCCACTCAAGCCGGACATAGTTCAGCCAAGGGTCTCCAGACAAGGAGAGAGACCTTAATGAATTTAGCACGTCACCCAGTGGCGAGTGCTGAAAGATATCCGCGGAGGAAAACTCCATGATCAGTGCCCAATCAGATTCGACAGGCACGGATGCAGGCGGTTCGGAGCCCGTGGCCGGGGACGAATCCATCCTCCTCGCGTGCCCCGCACGCAGGGTCGAGGTAGGTGTGTGTGCCTTGGCTCGCCCGCGACCACACCTCACCGAAGCCCTATCCCCCCAAGGCATCGGCATCCTTAATCCTCGCGAGACGCCCTCAAACGAGCTCGTGGGCATGCGCACCCCCTCAAGTCCGTGCCTTCGGGCATCGCGACGTGGTCAAGTCCGTGCCTCCGGGAATTGCGACATGCTCCACCAGCCATAACCAACCCACGCCCGAGGGATCACGTGAGGAAGGACGAGATCCCCGTCGAGCTTTCTAATAACTCTGCAGCTGTACAATGCCTCCCGAGGCCCGACGGCTCCTGAGTCATTAAGAAGCAAACTTCGCTAGATGCTGCTGGAAAGGCGCGCCCTCGCGAGGTGAGAAACTACAGCAAGCATATCGAGCTAAGTTATCCTAACCACACCTGATCCAAACATGGGTATCATGGCACGATATCAAGATAATAAACATAGCATAGTGGCGCAAGCGCCATGGTTCATTACACACCCCAGCGGAGTCTTCTACTTTTTTCAAATGGAGGATAAAGGAAAGGTTGAACAAAAGCGGGCCGCATGGCAGCTGCAGCTCCCTAGGGCAGGCCCCAGCGGTGCCCGAGCTCAACCCGAGTCTTCCTCCCGCTTCACTGGAGCCCGACGGCGAGACGACTCATCGCCTTCTTTGATTCGAGCCCGACGGCGGGGTGGCTGGTCGTAGCCACCGCTGCTGGTGCTCTCGCCGGAGGAGGAGCCGCTGCGGCTAGAGGAAGCGTGGCAGTTGCCAAGGACAAGCTCACCGTCGTCGCCGTCGTGGCCTTCGCCAAAGGCAAGCTCATCATCGTTGCTGCCGTCTTCCGGGAAGCACCCCATACGGCGGCCATCTCCCCTAAACACCATCACATAGAGGGTCGCAAGGCCGTCGTACTTGAAGTGGAGGGTGCACCTCCCGCTCAGGCCCCGCGCGTGGGCAAACGCCTGCCAGCCGCGGGTCAAGGACATATTGCCTATGGCAGTGACCTCGACCCCGACCCATGAGGCCTTGCTGCATCAGTCGTCAGCCTGCTGCCATAGGTCGTCAAGACCGGCGGGCAGCAGCTCGCCCGCGAAGAAGCGCGGGAGCGGGAGCCAGGTGCTGGCAGGACTCTCTGGCCAAACGACAAACTCTGGGAATGTGTTCGCAGAGTGGAAGCGCGGTTGAGAAGGCCGAGCGACCACGGCACGCCTCCCTTCATCACAAGGGCTACCCCGTCCTCGGTGGCCCCCACTGCGATAAGAAGCGCCGCCGCGGCTGCCCAAAGCGATGCCGGCCCCCGAAGAAGCGCGCCCGCGCCACCAAGGAGCTACCACCAGGGTCGCAGCATGCTTGCGGGGCGGCTGCGGCCTCTCTTGGGCGGCGGTGAACCCGACCCCTCCTTGGGGGCCTTCCTTTTCTCGGCGGCGGAGAACCTCCTCGTCAGTGCCATGGATGCTATGGCAAGACAAGGAGACAAGGAAGAGGAAGGAGGAGCGGGCAGAGAGAAGACAAAGATGAGCAAGGGGGCTCTACCCCTCCCCTCATTTATAGCCGGAGGGAGGCCAACCGCCGGCCTCCATGATCCCATGCAATGATGGTTTTTCTCTGCATGCAGCAGGCTCTTGTCAAGTCGAACGGTTGCCGAGGCAGCACGGGGAAGCGGAGACGCCCACGTCCCATTAATCGCCATGCGTTGACCAAGGCCGCTGGCTGTTGGGGCCCGCAGCGCTCCGCGCTTGCCCTTTGGCTTCACCTCAAGCCAAGTCCGAGCGCGCCTTGGGCCCGGGGGCTACTGTCGGCGTTCTGGGAACGGGGGTACCCAGACTTGCCTGCCTGTTCGACGAGCTAAGCCGTGAGATCAGCGAGTAGGCAGACTGTGGAGGTTGAGTTCTTCGCACGCACCCTAGAGTTCGAACCTCTCAAGGGTCTGCGGAACCCAAAATCCCACAGGAATCCATCTGCCATGCAAGACTCCATCACACACCTTTCCCAACAACTACCGTGTGCGATAATGTTCTATCACAAATGGTTCAGGAGCCCCTTTGCACGCATACAAGTGTGGTAGACCGTTTATGATTTGTTGTGTATCACCGATGGTTGCGGCAAGAGTGACGTGTGCTTTTCATTTGGGATCCTACACGTTTCCTGAAAAATTTACGACTGGGATTGTATTTTAAATTGGGCACGGTTTACTCCGATCTCTCGTGTGCGATAAGGTGATATCATAAACGGCTCTGGAGACCCTAAGCACACGTATTAGCGCTGCAAATCGTTTGTGATCTGTTGTGTATCACCAACGATTTCGCTATGATTGATGTATGCTTTCCGATGTGGATCGCACACACTCGGAGCAATTACCAAGTTAGAAAAAATATCCCATTTTGAATTGTTATGCAAAAAGCAAATTCGACACAATATTCAATTGAAAAAATAGTGTCCACAAAGAACATTCATCAGATTTCGCAACAATTGCAATTTAACATATGGTAGCTAAATTCCAATGATTTGTTGACACATATATGCATTACATAATTAATCATAGTGTACAAAATACGCAGACCTCATTAGATGGAAAACAATGGATCCATGCGTATATGTTTAGTGGGTAACTTTTACTCAATGTTTCAGGAGAATGCATGCTGAAATCTTCATTATCACAAGTGGGATTGATGTAGTGATTCAGGAAGAAGTCGCTAATAAATCTCCGAACCACCAGCAATTCACCAGCGGGGAGCGGTTCAGGGGTCCTTGGTTCTATGATGAGCTGCAGTACTTTTAAGATCAGAATGTGCCATATGAGTGGAGTAGAATATATTAATTAAGATAGACTTACTGGTACTAATTTGCGAGGATCTTCACAACTATCAGCAGATTTGCAGATGAAGATCATGTGTTTGTAAACATAGTATCCACAAAGGTTGGTCACTGCTTGTTGCTGAGGACACTGAATTTTTTTGTACATAATTAGTCATGTATTTGTCCTGTTAGGAACAACCTAACCGGTGTTAGATGTATTTTTCTCCTTTGGACAGAAATAGAAAGAGGTTTATTTACAAGCTTGAACATTTGACTAGCGTAAGAAAAGGTATTTGCAGACTATTGGATAAATTTTCCAAAAATAACGGATTTCAGTGTGTTACCGGAGAAACGATCTCGCGCTGCAGAGGTAGTTCCCTCTTGAATAGTTCCCTGGTTTAGTTTTCTATGATGTGAGCACACTGCAAATGAAGATGAATTTTGACAACATCAATTATTGAACCAGATATGAATGCAAATTGATTTCAACATCATAGAATTCAATACCTATCCATGAATTGTTGAATGCGTCAAATCCTGAGCATTTGTTGACTCTATGAGAGAACCATGTAGTAAATTTTGTTCTTGTTTGGAACAATGAATACCAATATCCAGTGATTGCTACATATCAAGAAAGCCATGAACATATGAATTATGTCGAAATTTGAAAGACAACCAGTGTATGCGTGGTTGTTTACTTGACTTACCGTTCAGGATATGCCCAAAGAAATGATTCTGCATGGGACGTGTTTTCGAAGATACGGACGACCGTGTTAATGGCCCAGTCACGTAGGTCCTTACCATCTAATGTTGTGCAATTTGCTAATGCAAGATCTATCAAATACACACTCTCCCTTTTTTTCTCTACGCGTTCAATCCCCTGAGAGGAATAAAATGCAGTTAGTTGTTTATCATTTACAGCCTTGCATGGAGAAGTTGATCAGAGTTTGTTAAGTACTTACAAAATCAGGCATCTAACAACAGTGGCATCGAGCTTGTTGAAGTTGAAGAAGAGATGTAAGTCCTCAAAACTCACATTGATGGAACCAACATCGTGTCGAAAATGATCTCTGTTGTATCGGACTAGCAGAACATGATGACCTGCTAAAATTTGATCCATGCGATATTCAATTAACTCACGACAACTGGAGCTACACTCATCAAAGTATTCGCCAACAAGAAATGGCTGGCCATGGACGTAATTTTGTGCTTCAAGTATGTCTGCTTTATTTTTAGCAAGCACCAAATGTATTTGTGCATCATTCATGCCGTCAGAAATAATATTACTCTCTGATTCAAACAACTTGCTGTTAATTTGGTTCTGGGCAATGAGTGCTTTAAGTAAGAGGCAATCGTTCGATTTCCTCTTTGCTCTCCCGGCGCACTTCCTGGCGGGTGCAGCCTTTTTGGCTGCTTCCTTCTTGGTACTTGAATCATTTCTGGTAGAACGACTAGTTGGTTGAAAGGTAGACTACCAAGCAGACGGTGAAGCTTCGACGGACTTCTTAGCAGACGGTTTAGCTATGCCGGACCGTTGGGTTGGCGGTGCTGTTGTGATGGACTGCTGGGCTGTAGGAGTAGAGGCATCGGATTGCTGACCATGCGTTGAAGCTATGTTGGGTTTCTGCGCAGGTGTTGCCAATTTTTTGGTGTGCTGAGGAGGCTGTGCCAACGCGTTGGTTTGCTGAGCAGGAAGTGCTGACGCATTGGTATGCTGATCACGCGGCTGCGGACCGACGGACTGATGAGCAGTCGGTTCTGGACCTACAGACTGCTTAGCAGGCGGTTCCAAAGCATCAGACTGCTTAGCAGTCCGTTCCACCAGGTTGGTCTGTTGAGCATGTGCTGCAGTTGGGTCTCCCCCCGCTGCTTCAGCGGCCGGCATCTGAACCGGTGGTGCATCTTCAACAGTTGTAGGCCTTGCCACTGGCTGCTCTTGGGTAGACGATGATATGGCATGTACAACACAAAGTCGGGCCGGCTGATCACAGGTTGATGCATGAGCCGTCAGATTACAAGTGTTGGGTTCTTTGGGGGAAGCACACGAGAGCTATTGTGCCAAGGAGAGCGTCACCGGTTGAGGGGCGACATTGGTTGCTCTTGGCGGGGCTTCAGGGGTCTCGTCGATGAACTCTATTTCCTTTCGTGGACACTGGATGTGATGTAACAGTGTTTCTCTCAAGGTCCTTTGCTCATCAAAGTCTCCTAGGACATTCTTCAGGGCAAATTCATTGAATCCATGCTTTACTTCAGTCACATAGCACTTCACACAGCCCAGCTATAATGGCACATTGTCCAACAAGAGGCCCTCTTCCAAGAAGGGTGGGCAAACCCAGGCTGTTGCACATTTTAATGTACCTTCATAATGTGTAAGCACGCTGCCGGGGGGATGAACCCCAGGCAGGCAGTAGAACCCGGATCCTTTTCAAAAACTACGGGGCCAGCAATGCCCCTCAAGTCGGCCCATGCTTGGCCGGGTCGCTCGACCCGGCCAAGCCCCTCGACCCGGCGAAACTCTCCAACCCGGCCGGACTCCTCAACTCGGCCCCAACAATCAGCTCAAGACAGCCGAGCTCAGCGCACCAAGACTTCCCCAACAAGCCACCTCCACCCTTGGCGTGTTCTCCAACCCGGCCACGGGTCAGCTCCCGCCCCATCCCAGCCATACAATGGGACGAGTCTCGACCTACCGATGGCCGAGGCAACAGTGCCCCGCCCATGCCTCTAGTCAGCCAGGGCGTGGCAACAGTGCCCCACTGTCGGTGTCAAAACCGGCGGATCTCGGGTAGGGGGTCCCAAACTGTGCGTCTAAAGTCGATGGTTACAGGAGACAGGGGACACGATGTTTACCCAGGTTCGGGCCCTCTCTTTGGAGGTAATACCCTACTTCTTGCTTGATTGATCTTGATGAATATGAGTGTTACAAGAGTTGATCTACCACGAGATCGTAATGGCTAAACCCTAGAAGTCTAGCCTGTATGACTATGAGTAATGAGTATGTCCTTTCCGGACTACACCCTCCGATTTATATAGACACAGGGGGAATCTAGGGTTACATAGAGTCGGTTACATAGGATGGAATCTTCATAGTTAGTCGCCAAGCTTGCCTTCCACGCCAAGGAGAGTCCAATCCGGACGGGTACATTCTTCGGCCTTCATGTCTTCACAGCCCATCAGTCCGGCGCATGGATAACAGGCCGGACGCCCGAGGACCCCTTAGTCCAGGACTCCCTCAGTAGCCCCTGAACCTGTCTTCAATGACGAGGAGTCCGGCGCATAGATTGTCTTCGACATTGCAAGGCAGGTTCCTCTTTCCGAACCCCAAGATAGTCTTCAGATGAAATGACTGTATCCGGACCTGTATAGACAACTGTAGATGATATAATATTTCACAAGTTCAATCCGCTGACAACTTTTTGGTAATATGACATCACGCCTGCTCGGCCATTATTTTCGAACCGTTAGCTGGCCCGTCGTCCCACGTCTCGAGACGTAGTTTTATTGGCATGTCTTATCCAAGCGGAGATCGTGTCTCCCCCTTTTTTGGGGGGGATTATTGCCAACCCAGACGTGGGTAACCCAACCGTCGCTTGGGTACAACTCCTTGGGAATAGGCAAGTCTTCAGGCCCAGGAGGAGACGTTTGATATTCGCAGCCTTTACATAGGGGTACAGACCCGTCTTTTTCTTTCACGCTTGCTTCTTCCTCCACCCTTGCTACCTCGAGTTCCAGCACCCGGGTTTCAGTTGCCACAAGCCCCCATCATGTCCGAATCCAGCCGTCAAGGCCGGTGGGTAGCTTCTTCTGTCACGGAGGGAGATATTGCAAAGCTTCGGGCGGCGAGGTATCTGACCGCAGAAATCCATCATCGGCTTCCTGCCGAGGGGCAGGTTATTCCCACCCCCAAATCCGGCGAGAGGGTCATGTTCGTGTCCCACTTCCTCCGCATGTTAGGGTTTGAACTTAACCCCTTCGTCCGAGGGCTCATGTTCTATTACGGGCTAGATTTTCACGATCTGGCCCTGGACTCTATTCTTCTTGTCTCGGCGTTTATCGTCACATGGGAAGCCTTCCTCGGAACTCCTCCGCACTTCGGCTTGTGGCTCAAGACCTTCGATGTGAAGCCTCAAGTGATAGAGGGGGAGCAAGCTGAGTACGGTGGTGCTACTGTGAGCAAGCTTGCCAGCGCTGTTTGGCTGAAAGGATCCTTCACCAAATCTTCTGATTTATGGCAGCAGGGGTGGTTCTATAACACCGAGCCCCGCGGCTCCAAGTGGGCATCGGCGCCTGCATTTCGATCCAGCCCCCCAATTCATCTTGCATCATGGATTAATAAGGGGTTGGACTGGGGATCAACGGACGAGGTGCGAACTCTGCAAAGTTGCATCTGAAGCCTCATTGAGAGGGACATCAATATCGTCAACGTTGTTCAAGTAATGCTAGTTCGTCGGACCCTGCCGTTCCAGCGACGGCCTCTCCGCCTGTGGGAGTTCAATCCATAAGGGTCGCGGACTCTTCAGCACTTCTTCAGCACTATGCATGAAGGAATGTGGAGATTATTCTTCGGGAAACGAAGGCAACGGCCGGACACCACCGAAGATGTCGGCCTAGACTGTAATCATCCGGATACCCCGGTAAGTACCCGTTTGGCGAATACCTCATAATCAGATACCCAATGGCAAGATACTGACCAAATCATCCTTTTTCAGGGCTGGATAAAGAAGGTGGAACGGATTAGGTGTTTGGCTCCCCTTCCCGAAGACTCGGCTAATCCCGTGCTAACAAGGATGCTGGCCTCGGAATCATATCAGGCGCCGGCAAGGGAGGGCAAAGAGGAGAGCGAAAAGACCCGGGATGACCTTTGCTCCGGAAGTAAGTCGGATACTGAGTCCGGAGAAATCGACTTTCCTCGCCTGAAGATAGAGGAGCCAGCATCCCTTCTCCGAGTAGGAGGAAAAGGGCCGCCTCCGAAGGTTGGGAGGGGCGATCCCCCAAAAGGGGCAAGATGCCACCGTTGAGCGGCTCGGGTTTGGAAAGCGACGCCGTTGAACAGCTCCGACAAGGAGACAAGCCCTTGGCCAAACCGTAAGTGAATCCGGAATACTTTGACAGCGTCCCGCTCCTTTGCCGTTACCGAAGATATACGTAACGCGTCCGTGCATTTTTACAGGTCGGCGCAGAGTGTTTTTGGGCAATCCTCTTCTTCGGGAGATCTCCTCCCAGAGATGATGGAGAGCGAGACGCCTCCCCCAACCTCCTCACCCAATAAGGCGGAAGTCTCTGAAGTGTCGTCGCGGAGGGTTCTTCTTGATCAACAAGTTAAGCAGGTGATAGAAGAGGCAGTACCCGAAGGTGGATCTCCGACCGTCCGAGATTCTAGGGCTGATAATAAAGGCCCCGGACTGTCTGGCTCACAGCCGACGGTGATTCTGGAGACGGGTGAATAGATTCCTTCAAAGGATGGTGGTGCTCCTAGAGCGGCTTCCGGAGACCCGGAGGCTCCAGATATATTGCTGGACATGTTGCGAAAAGCATCTGTCTCGGGAGAATAGCGTACCTTGATGGGTATAGTGGTTGAGAATATTTTGTCCGCGAAGAGCGGATTGAATGAAGCCTTCATGAGCCTGCTAAAAGGATTCAAGGTTTGTGATATAATATTTTCAGCTATGTTTTATTTGCAAAGATGCACCTGTGTATAGGTAGTAGCCCCTGAGACTCGGGTTGGCTTCCACTGGGAAGCGAATCAGAGGATCAAAAAGGATTACTCAAGGACTGATCTGATGAACTGGAACGCAGGATGTTTCCCCCTTAGCTACTTCCCAGACTATGGATATTGCCGAGCTGCAGCGGAAGCTTGATGTAGCAGGGGATGACCTTGCGTTAATCAATATGCATCTTGACGAGTCGCAAGGTATGTATTTGGGGCAATCCCCATACATTTTTTGTGGTATAAGCATGATGCTAAAATCTGTTTGCTGGAATATGCGTGGCTGCAGATGGTGTTGCCGCCGTTGAAGTTCTTCGAGCGGAGCTGGCCTGGGCCAAGGAGCAGGCCCGGTGTAGCAATGCGGCTGCCGAAACGTCATCGGCTGGGTTAAAAGCCGAACAAGCTGCACGGCGCCAAGACGAGGAGAAGATATCCACGATGACGCCCGAACTGGAGAATGCTACTAGCCGCTATGAATTTCTGGAGAAGGAGAGTAAAGCCTTAAGGGCTGAACTGGACAAGGCCTTACAAGAGGCGAGAGAAGCGCGGTCGGAATCCAGAGCAACCCGTGAGGAGATCCGGCAAGCTATGGAGATTGCGGCTGGTAAGCCGTTTCTCCTGCAAGCTAAGTTCGGTGATTCAAACTATGCTCAGCTTAACCAAGTGTGGAGCTCTCCGGACGAGTTTGTAGACCTGTCGAAGAGTTCTTCCGATGTGGCGCAGTATTACCAAGCGCGAGATGGGTATGCAATGGAGGAGCTTTTTTGGTCGCAGTTTGGCGCATCTAAGCGCCCTCTGTTACTCAATGAACATATGTCCCAATGGGCCGAACTTCATAGGATATCCGGCGCTTCCATGAAGAACGTCATAATCCAGTTGTGGCCAACCGAGCCTGTTCCGAATAGCTACTTCGGTTTGGTGCAAAGGCTTGTTGACGCGGTGCCGCGTTGTCAGGACCCCGATTCTAAGTCACACCGATCTAGCCTGTAACACCTCATATCACTTTGCGGCCTCACGCACGGTATTCCCACGGGTGTCGCCTTACCATGGCCCGGGACCGTTTGCGCCTTTTGGCTTACGTATATGATAATGTCGCTAGCATCCATATGACAGAAAATCCGGGCCGACATGACTAGTCGTGAACCCAAAGTGGCACTAACTTACGGGGACAGGCATACGTGAATCAACATCGAGCATGTCGGTCAGTAGCGTGCGAATCCGGGCTGTAGCACTGGGCTAACAGGACTCCGGGAACCCGGGCTGTAGCAGGCTAGGCAGGACTCTGGATGTCACCGCGTGACATTTCCCCGAAGGGACAGACACAGGAACTAAGTGAATCACATGTCGGCCAGTCAGGTGTCCGGAGCAGTAGTGCTCGGCTAGCAGGACTCCGGTGAACCGGGCTGTAGCGGACTACTATGGATCATGGAAGCACAAGACTACATTTCCCCATAAGAGAGGCTACCAAGGATAAACAACTAGGTTGTCGGATCCCACACATACCAAGCATTTCAATCATACAGGCAATATGCTCGATATGTGTAAATACAACATGGCATCACAACATAACTCTACGACTCAAGTATTTATTCATTAGGCTCCGAGGAGCGAGATATTACAAACATAGGTCTCATGACCCAACATTCAGAGCATACAAGTCAAACACATGCGGAAGCTTAACATGTCCGAGTACAGACATCTACAAACGAAAAAGGCTGAGAAGCCTGACTATTTACTAGATCCTGCTGAGGGCATAAGATCGTAGCTGAGATATCAAGCTAAACGTTGAAGTCCACACAGAACTACTAGCGAGACCGACGTCTCTCTGCAAAACATAAAATAAGCAAACGTGAGTACAAATGTACCCAGCAAGACTTACATCAGAACTATCTACATATGCATCGGCATCAACAAAGGGGGTGGTGGAGTTTAACTGCAGCAAGCCATCTTTGACTCGGTGGCTATCCTAACTACGACTGCAAGTAACTCTCTTGAGGTGGCGCACATGAGTCCACATATTCACCATATCAATACTCCACTATGTATCCACTCCCGTCTCCCTACGAGAACGCCATCCATAGCACTCACGCTTTATCTTGCGCATTTTAGAGTATCCACTTTCACTTGTCTATGAACTGTTATAGGCAACCCAGAAGTCCTTTACCGCGGACACGGCTATTCGAATAGATGATGTTAACCCTACAGGGGTGTACTTTGTCACACATGCTCTCACCACTTACCGCCGTTTACACGACATGTACTCGGCAACCTTCAAGCGGAAGCCCAACGTGGGTGTCGTCCACAGCCTACCTAAACACTCAAGTCTCTAGTCCAGGTTTATCGCCTATTCAGGTTCCATCCGCAGGGAGTCCGGCCGAGGTTCCCACATACGGCCCCGAACGATGTGTGCAGGGTTCCCGAGACACCAAACGGGCGCCCGGTACACCGTGCCACGTGCCTACCGCATCACAGCCCACCCCTCCGGTCAACGCTGCCCACGGCCTCCAGCATACTACAAACACCAGAAACTACTTGCAACTCCTGGACAGAGGACAAGGGTGATTAAGAAGCCGAGAGGGTCCATTGGTTTTGGGCCCAATGCGTGGTAGTAACTGTATCATGGATCACAAACACAGAACTCAGTTCCTGAGGACGGCTTCAATGAGACAACCCACCATGTACTCCTACATGGCCTCTCACCGCTACCTTTACCAAATCGTGTTCACACACTTAGCTCACACACAATCAGACATGTTCATCACCATTCCAATTCATTCCCGACGAATCAGACCCAACTCAACTCTAAGTAGTAGCAGGCATGATAAACAAGCATGAATGAGTAGGCACATCAGGGCTCAAACAACTCCTACTCACGCTAGTGGGTTTCATCTATTTACTGTGGCAATGACAGGTCATGCAGAAGATAAAGGGGTTCAGCTACCGCATCAAGTAATAGATGAATTGTTGTTGTCCTAATGCAGTAAAAGAGAGCAGGAGCGAGAGAGTGGGGTTGTATCGGAATGAACAAGGGGGTTTTGCTTGCCTGGCGCTTCTGAAGATATTATAGTTCTTCATCGGTGTCATCGAACTCATCGTCGGAATCACGGCTATCGAGAGGGGACAAACACCGGCAACAGAGAAGGAAACACAATCAATGCAATGCACAATATGATGCATGATCATGACATAGTAAAATGAGTGTGTTGGGCTAATGCAACTACAACCAGATGGGTTTGAGCCATTTTGAACCAAAGATTCAACCCCAAACTCATCTTATGAATTTATACAGTGCTTTATCATGTTTTGATATAAACAGTAGGGTTAATTTGCTTTAACATGCATGAAACCAGTACAGATAGATAGATTGGATTTTTCTGATCATTTTTCATATATAAATTATTTCATTTGGAGTTACAGATTAATATCTATGAATTTTAGAAGTTTAGGGTATTTTCTGGAATTTCCTGAATAATAATAATTCCAGTAATTAAATCGTTTATTACGTCAGCAGTGTGTCATGATGACGTCAGCGGGTCAGCGGGGTCGTCCAGGTCAAACCTGACGTGTGGGTCCCCTGTGTCAGTGTCACTGTTAGTTAATTAAACTAACTAGAATTAATTTAAATCTAACCCAGGTTAATTAGCAGGCAGGCCCCACTTGTCATTGACCCAGCGGAGGTCAAACCCTTGGTCAACTGGGCTGACGCGCCGGCGTTTAGCCGCCGGCGAGGCCAGGCGCGGCGGTGGGGTGCGGGATCCGTGCTCTGGCGACCAAATGGGCGGCAGAGAGCATCTACACGCAGCTGGGAACGAGCCGCATCGATTGGTGGTGGTGGTGGAGCTCGGGGTCGCCGGAATTGATGCCGACGACGAGCTGTGCGGCTGCGGGGGTACGGGTGTAGTCGAACCCGTCGCTAGAGAGCACGGCGAGGGGCGTGCGATAGTGCTACGGGCTCCTGGCGATGCGGTGAAGCTAACGGCCATGGTGGGGCGACCGTTGGATGGCCGGAGCCTCGTCGGCGCCGAGCTCGGCGGCGGCGCGTGCGGGTGAGCTACGTGCAATTGCTACGGAGCTCGAGAGCGAGAACGAGAAGGGGGAGAAGGTAGCGGAGCTCACTGCGATCACGTAGAAGCAAACGGCGCGGTCGGGGACGGGTTGACGACGTCGGGAGGTCGCCGGCGATCTCGGAGCAGAGGCGGCGAAGTCGAGGGTGCAGGGGGCGATGCAGGCCGTTCGGCGTTGCCTGAGTCGGCTGAGAGGACGAGGGCGTCGAGACGGAGCTGCTGGACAGCACGGGAAGGTGAGGGGAGCACGGTGGCTGCGGTGGTGGCGAGCGGCGGCGACGAACCCGTTCGGGTGGGTGAGAGAGAGAGGTCCAGGGGAGGGAATGAGCACAGGGGAGAGCGGGAGGGGTCGAGGGGAGCGCGTGGCGTCTCCGGGGACGTCCAGGGAGAAGCGGCAAGCAGGAGGTGGCCGGGGCACGTGGGCGCGCACGGCGTCCACACGCCTCTCGTCCTACTGGCGAGAGGTGGGAGATGACTGGCAGCGGTGCTGTGCTGGGCCGGCCAGGTAAGCGCCAGGTATTCTCTCTCTTTTTTTATTTGTTTCTGTTTTCTAATATTCTGTAGTCTTTAGGGTTTTATTAAAAATACATAGACACTTCCAAAAATCATGAAACTACTCATGATCACTGTTGGGAATATATCCTACAGTAAACATTTTAGTTTATGATTATTTGAGCATTTAAAATATTTAATAGCATTTAAATGCCCAAATGCAAATAGAGTATGATTTAATCCAGAGCCCAAATATGTCATGGAAAAATGTGCATCACCTCTGGTTACTGTTTCCAGCATTTTCCAAGAATGATGAACATTTTTGAAAGCCATTTGGATTTACTGGAAATATTTTGGTTGAACCTAGTGAATTCCTTTAATGCTAGGGTTTAGGCAATCCCCATTTCAAGTTTCTTTCAAATTTTAAACATGATGCACACATGAAGTTAGCCTAGTGCAATGTCAGAAGCTAGGGATGTGACAACTCACCCCCACTAAACAAGAATCTCGTCCCGAGATTCAAGTCGTGAGGTAAGAAGACAGAGGGGATGCAAAGCTAACACGATCTTCACGATCCAGGTTACACATCATAAGAACGTTGATTCGATCATCATCTTTGTCTCGACGTCTTGCTTTGAGAAATCCATCCAACATGACAATGAGAATAAAGGGAAAATCTAGAAGAATCGATCTTCTCGAAGATCGAGCAACTGACAAACAACTCATGGAATGAGACATAAACCACCTCTTGAGCTGAGACACAAAACACACATCAGGGTGATGGGAAGAGACAGATGGCGAAAGTTCAAGTTGGTAGGCAACAATTCCACGCTTGGGTAAGATGGGACAAGAGTTCAAAGTAACGATGAAATAATTGCTACAATTCCATAACGGGGCACCTTAGGGAAGGTGGCTCGTAGAAATATTCCCTTAAGTGGCAAAAAGAATTTCTTTTGATACAAAGATCGTTGAAACCCTTTATACCAGCCTAAGGCAATCACAAACGATCGTGTGAACGAATTCTAAAGAATGGCATACTCGGACCAGAATGGATGATGTGGACTACCTTGTTGAAGACAACACAAGGGGTGATTTGCTTATCACCGAAAATGGTCGGAACCCCTGGTGGGACCACTTTTGAAGATGGTCCTTATTAGTAATTACTGGGAAGGGTAATCCAAGGTAGGATGGCACAATGACGGTGCAAGCTGGGAACAAAAATGCAAATGCTAGGAATGATTCTAGTAACTGGGGAGAAGCTCAACAGTAGAGAGTGAATCTACTGTTTGAAAGGTTTAGCATAACCGAAGGAAACTGGGAGCAATCCCAGTTAGTGCCGATGATAACACCTAGTGCTTGTGCGTGCTCTCAAGAACTTGAGCATTTCCATATTCATCAAGGTTGTACCAATATCCGTGTCAAGGATCCTGGCAACACAACTTACTACCATGATGAATAGTGATGGATGATGCAGATGCAAAGGAAGATAACACCTTCTCGGATTTCACCTTAGCGAGGCCAAGGGGACGAAATCTGAATGATCGACCGAGAGACATTGAGCACTCCGCTTCTAATGTTCTCCTTGATGTGCTAGTGCAACCCATTTATTAAAATGGTTTGGTACGTAGAACATCAAGTAAAAGGTCGGACTTCGGGAGCACAAGAATCCATAAGGAATAACTACGGAAGTAGAATCCTACGAAATCCTTATGGGAAGGTGGCCAACTTTATCAATCAGGATACTACAATAATAGGTCTTCCGGCTGGGTGTGTTGGCCACGACATCAACCTTGTCGGGACCTACATCATAGATCCTGGAAAAAGTTCCAACCATCATATCTGCCTGAGATTCAGATCTGGTTGGTAACAAGATATTTCAGACAACGTCTCTGGAAAGAAAGTTTGCAACACAACCCGACGAGATGATGTTGCGAGATTCTCGGGAGATGAGCTACGATAGCAAGCTCCAAAACATGAGCTGGTTCTTCTACAAACATGTGAACACGTTGTCCCAGACAAACATGCCCACATGGTAGTCTTACAATGAAACACTACCGAGATCTGGTTGGGAACCATCAACGAGGATATCAAAGTTCTTTCATAAGTCCGGATTAGCTCTTATGAAGGAACTCCTTCTCCTTGAACAAGTCAGTTAGTGGCTTGGTGTGCTAGGGATACATATAGAATGAAGGTTGCAAGTCTCCAAACCACGGTATAGTTCGCACATATGCATGACTGACTTGGGATGATTCCAGACGAAGCAAAACAAACTTTCTCGAATTCACGGCGGCAACTTGCATCTAATGCACATGAATTAGAGTAAGTCACTTCTTTCATCCAACATATGCTTCATGAACGGAACACGAAGATAATGCTTATAAAGTTTCCAATACTAGCTGGATGTTCAACACGAGTCATGGAGAAGGTAGCAGTGTTGCTGATGGGCTCAACAACAATTCATCCAGGTTTCCATGGAGATGGAATTCCATAATTATGTGAACAAGTGATAGCATTGGTCAGACCCAAAAGATATAATGGTGTATGCTCGAGGGATCAACCACGAGTAAGACAACATTATGAACATCGTTGGTTCCGATTTGATTTGATGACAGCCCATACTCAAATCAAAATCTTGATACGACAATAGCTCCAACAACTGATGACAGGGACCAATCGATGAAGATATCATCTATCTTCAACACACGCGTATATATCCCTTGAAATGAACTAAGCTGGCAAGCTTTTATCTTCCAACTCTCCAAGTTGTTGTTTAGCTTGACCAACTAGCTCAGGGGTATCCAACAAGGATTCTTGGAGAAGGGGTGGTTTACAGGAAACCAACTTGATCACGAGCTCAACATAACAGTCAGGGAGCAACCTGGTGATACTTCCAAGAAGATTTTTTTGGAAATTCACGAACCACCGATATGTTACTAGGCTCGAGAACAATCTTGCTTTTCAGGGCAAGACGATATGACCGAATAAGCAAGGACTGACACTATCCTAACTCATTGATCAAAAAGTGCACCGGAAATAAGGACTGGGTAGCACGATCAACCTTAGGATGGTGATTCAATAACCAACACGCTAAGGATGAAATTATTGTCCTTTAACTACCAAGCAACGGAGTTGCTAGGAGTATAGATTTCACACATCATAGTTCACTTGTCGGCATTCCGGTTGCAACAACACGGGACCAAGAAATGAGTGATGATAGCGAGGAGTATCACTGCGTCAAGAATTCATAAGAGGTGGTGCAATTCCTACGATATTCTCGACATAAAGGGGGTAATACTCGAAGGTAGAACAGAACAAAAACTGGGTTGGCATTTTGATCTGCGGAATACAACTACTTTGACCCAATCCCAAAGATGGACAAGGTACTAGAGTTTGTTTCTCCTGGTCATTCCGGATTAGAATGGCTTGACAGACCACAAGAATAATAGGCATCGATAACACAAATGCACAATTACTCCTGACTATCAATTGTTAGACGAGGGCCAGAAAATAACTAAAGAGGGACAACCCAAAGGAACATATGTTTTTCTGAGTTGTGGATGCATGGATTACTATGTTGAACAAATTCAACATATTTCTTCCGGATAACCCATGCAGAGGAGGAAGGACTGGCAGAGTCACAATATGAATGGAGTACTCCTCAAGAGCGCCCTCGTTGTGATCTTTTGGTTAAAAGAACTTCTGCCATGATGGTTCATGGTATTGGAAGAATGAAATACCACGGACCTCGAGGACTAATGCAAAGGTTACTAATAACCTAAAGGAACAAGCAAACACTATCAACAGGAGGTAAGTGGAGTGAATCTTGAGTTCAGAAACCCGGGAATAGAATGCCTACTAACTAAATGGCATCACAGGATGCTTTCGAGAATAATGGCCAGAATCATCACACTGGGGATGCAAGCATTGCTAGATTACTAAGTGGTCGTCTAAGACACCTAGGGTCATAATAATAACTCTAACATATATGTCAAGGCAACAGAGTACCTCAACTCAACGATTAGTGTGGTTAATCTGGCCCAAAGGAACATCGAGAACGGAAAGAAGGGATTTGCAAATGCATCAGATTATTTAGAAGCCTGGGATGACTCGGACAGCATAACGGCTGTAAATGCTCAAAGGATTTGAGACATCCTGCAAAAATGGTGGCATAACCACTTAGAAGCACAATATCAAGGTTCCGAGACCAACTATGAACACACGGAAGTAGTAGAAACTGAACTGGGGCTTGTAACCAACAGTCCTATCAGTTACTACGGATTAGTAACACGTGATCTTGATAGAAGATGAGAAACCTAGTTCTTAATCCCCGCAGAAAAGAAGAGGGTGACTCAGATCAGAAGGGCATAAGGTAAAGGAGTAAAAAGAGCCTTACGTTCCCTTCCACAATCAATTCCCTTATATAACTAGAGTATTTGTAGACTCAACTTCGACCAGTTTGGCTTGGTAATCCTACAGGCAGTCAGGCTCTGATACCAAAGCTGTCAGGACCCCGATTCTAAGTCACACCGATCTAGCCTGTAACACCTCATATCACTTTGCGGCCTCACGCATGGTATTCCCATGGGTGTCGCCTTACCATGGCCCGGGACCGTTCGCGCCTTTTGGCTTACGTATATGATAATGTCGCTAGCATCCATATGACAGAGAACCCGGGCCGACATGACTAGTCGTGAACCCAAAGTGGCACTAACTTACGGGGACAGGCATACGTGAACCAACATCGAGCATGTCGGTCAGCAGCGTGCGAATCCGGGCTGTAGCACTGGGCTAACAGGACTCTGGGAACCCGGGCTGTAGCAGGCTAGGCAGGACTCCGGATGTCACCGCATGACATTTCCCCTCAGGGACAGACACAGGAACGAAGTGAATCACATGCCGGCCAGTCAGGTGTCCGGAGCAGTAGTGCTCGGCTAGCAGGACTCCGGTGAACCGGGCTGTAGCGGACTACTATGGCTCATGGAAGCACAAGACTACATTTCCCCATAAGAGAGGCTACCAAGGATAAACAACTAGGTTGTCGAATCCCACACATACCAAGCATTTCAATCATACATGCAATATGCTCAATATGTGTAAATACAACATGGCATCACAACATAACTCTACGACTCAAGTATTTATTCATTAGGCTCCGAGGAGCGAGATATTACAAACATAGGTCTCATGACCCAACATTCAGAGCATACAAGTCAAACACATGCGGAAGCTTAACATGTCCGAGTACAGACATCTACAAATGAAAAAGGCTGAGAAGCCTGACTATTTACTAGATCTTGCCGAGGGCACAAGATCGTAGCTGAGGTATCAAGCTAAACGTCGAAGTCCACACAGAACTACTAGCGAGACCGACGTCTCTCTGCAAAACATAAAATAAGCAAACGTGAGTACAAATGTACCCAGCAAGACTTACATCAGAACTATCTACATATGCATCGGTATCAACAAAGGGGGTGGTGGAGTATAACTGCAGCAAGCCAGCTTTGACTCGGTGGCTATCCTAACTACGACTGCAAGTAACTCTTTTGAGGTGGCGCACACGAGTCCACATATTCACCATATCAATACTCCACTATGGATCCGCTCCCGTCTCCCTACGAGAACGCCATCCATAGCACTCACGCTTATCTTGCGCATTTTAGAGTATCCACTTTCACTTGTCTATGAACTGTTATAGGCAACCCAGAAGTCCTTTACCGCGAACACGGCTATTCGAATAGATGATGTTAACCCTGCAGGGGTGTACTTCGTCACACACGCTCTCACCACTTACCGCCGTTCACACGACATGTACTCGGCAACCTTCAAGCGGAATCCCAACGTGGGTGTCGGCCACAGCCTACCTAAACACTCAAGTCTCTAGTCCAGGTTTATCGCCTATTCAGGTTCCATCCGCAGGGAGTCCGGCCGAGGTTTCCACATACGGCCCCGAACGATGTGTGCAGGGTTCCCGAGACACCAAACGGGCGCCCGGTACACCGTGCCACGTGCCTACCGCATCACAGCCCACCCCTCCGGTCAGCGCTGCCCACGGCCTCCAGCATACTACAAACACCAGAAACTACTTGCAACTCCTGGACAGAGGACAAGGGTGATTAAGAAGCCGAGAGGGTCCATTGGTTTCGGGCCCAATGCGTGGTAGTAACTGTATCATGGATCACAAACACAGAACTCAGTTCCTGAGGATGGCTTCAATGAGACAACCCACCATGTACTCCATATGGCCTCTCACCGCTACCTTTACCAAATCATGTTCACACACTTAGCTCACACACAGTCGGACATGTTCATCACCATTCCAATTCATCTCCGACGAATCAGACCCGACTCAACTCTAAGCAGTAGCAGGCATGACAAACAAGCATGAATGAGTAGGCACATCAGGGCTCAAACAACTCCTACTCATGCTAGTGGGTTTCATCTATTTACTGTGGCAATGACAGGTCATGCAGAGGATAAATGGGTTCAGCTACCGCAGCAAGTAACAGATGAACCGTTGTTGTCCTAATGCAGTAAAAGAGAGCAGGAGCGAGAGAGTGGGGTTGTATCGGAATGAACAAGGGGGTTTTGCTTGCCTGGCGCTTCTGAAGATATTATAGTTCTTCATCGGTGTCATCGAACTCATCGTCGGAATCACGGCTATCGAGAGGGGACAAACACCGGCAACAGAGAAGGAAACACAATCAATGCAATGCACAATATGATGCATGATCATGACATAGCAAAATGAGTGTGTTGGGCTAATGCAACTACAACCAGATGGGTTTGAGCCATTTTGAACCAAAGATTCAAACCCAAACTCATCTTATGAATTTATATAGTGCTTTATCATGTTTTGATATAAACAGCAGGGTTAAGTTGCTTTAACATGCATGAAACCAGTACAGATAGATAGATTGGATTTTTCTGATCATTTTTCATATATAAATTATTTCATTTGGAGTTACAGATTAATATCTATGAATTTTAGAAGTTTAGGGTATTTTCTGGAATTTCCTGAATAATAATAATTCCAGTAATTAAATTGTTTATTACGTCAGCAGTGTGTCATGATGACGTCAGCAGGTCAGCGGGGTCGTCCAGGTCAAACCTGATGTGTGGGTCCCCTGTGTCAGTGTCACTGTTAGTTAATTAAACTAATTAGAATTAATTTAAATCTAACCCAGGTTAATTAGCAGGCGGGCCCCACTTGTCATTGACCCAGGGGAGGTCAAACCCCTGGTCAACTGGGCTGACGCACCGGCGTTTAGCCGCCGGCGAGGCCAGGTGCGGCGGTGGGGTGCGGGATCCGTGCTCCGGCGACCAAATGGGCGGCGGAGAGCATCTACACGCAGCTGGGAACGAGCCGCATCGATTGGTGGTGGTGGTGGAGCTCGGGGTCGCCGAAATCGACGCCGGCGACGAGCTGTGTGGCTGCCGGGGTACGGGTGTAGTCGAACCCGTTGCTAGAGAGCATGGCGAGGTGCATGCGATAGTGCTACGGGCTCCTGGCGATGCGGTGAAGCTAACGGCCATGGTGGGGCGACCGTTGGATGGCCGGAGCCTCGTCGGCGACGAGCTCGGCGGCGGAGCGTGCGGGTGAGCTACGTGCAGTTGCTACGGAGCTCGACAGCGAGAACGAGAAGGGGGAGAAGGTAGCGGAGCTCAGTGCGGTCACGTAGAAGCAAACGACGCGGTCGGGGACGGGCTGACGACGTCGGGAGGTCGCCGGCGATCTCGGAGCAGAGGCGGCGAAGTCGAGGGTGCAGGGGGCGATGCAGGCCGTTCGGCGTTGCCTGACTCGGCTGAGCAGACGAGGGCGTCGAGACGGAGCTGCTGGACAGCACGGGAAGGCGAGGGGAGCACGGTGGCTGCGGTGGTGGCGAGCGGCGGCGACGAACCCGTTCGGGTGGGTGAGAGAGAGAGGTCCAGGGGAGGGAATGAGCACATGGGAGAGCGGAGGGGTCGAGGGGAGCGCGTGGTGTCTCCGGGGACGTCCAGGGAGAAGCGGCAAGCAGGAGGTGGCCGGGGCGCGTGGGCGCGCACGGCGGCCACACGCCTCTCGTCCTACTGGCGAGAGGTGGGAGATGACTGGCAGCGGCGCTGGGCTGGGCCGGACAGGTAAGCGCCAGGTATTCTCTCTCTTTTTTTATTTGTTTCTGTTTTCTAATATTCTGTAGTCTTTAGGTCTTTATTAAAAATACTTAGACACTTCCAAAAATCATGAAACTACTCATGATCACTGTTGGGAATATATCCTACAGTAAACATTTTAGTTTATGATTATTTGAGCATTTAAAATATTTAATAGCATTTAAATGCCCAAATGCAAATAGAGTATGATTTAATCCAGAGCCCAAATATGTCATGGAAAAATGTGCATCACCTCTGGTTACTGTTTCCAGCATTTTCCAAGAATGATGAACATTTTTGAAAGCCATTTGGATTTACTGGAAATATTTTGGTTGAACCTAGTGAATTCCTTTAATGCTAGGGTTTAGGCAATCCCCATTTCAAGTTTCTTTCAAAGTTTAAACATGATGCACAGATGAAGTTAGCCTAGTGCAATGTCAGAAGCTAGGGATGTGACACGCGTATCAACGCTGTGAAGCAATCGGCGTGTATTGAGGGTGCACGGATGGCTTTTGCCTGATTCAAGACATTCTGGGGGAAGATGAAGGCCATTGATGTTGCGGCGAAGAGTGCACCCAAGGGCAAGGACCATCCTGAACCAGAGCATTATTTTGAAGACATCCTGGAGGTTGCCCGCTTGATAGAGGGTCACTGCTCGAAAAACATAATGTTTGAGTGAGGTGTATGAGAATTGTAAAAGACCATTTTATAGTCGATCTATTTTATGTTTTGCTTGAAAGCTTGAATTCCTGCTGTGCGGCCATTTTAATATAATCTGAAAGTTTTCTAGTCGTCGGCTTCAGCCCCCTCGTAGGAAGTACGGGGGTGCTCGGAAAAGCATTTAATCACTCTTTATCCAGCGTCTTGGTCCATAAAGGAGGTGATAATGCGGCGAACCAGGCAATCGGACTATAGGGCGTTAACACTTTCACTTAGCCATAGGAGTTTTATGGTGGGACTACGACATAGCCCCTGGTATATATGCGGTGTATGGTGCCTTACATATTTGATCTGAAAAAGATCCTTCGTGTTACACGGAGAATCGCTAAAGATTCCAATAAGTCGTCAAGTGGTTGACCAGCTCTCGCCGCATCATGACAGTCAGTTTTCGGCTTTCTCTGCTAAGGTACTTGACCAGATGAACCCGAAGCACAATCGCAGTAGTTCTCCCTTTACTACCCTAGCCGATAGAGCGGAACGTAGGGTAGCAAGCACAGGAGCCGGGCAACCCAACTATTGACCCAAGACCATGATTCGGAGCTGATGCATATAAGGCCAAACTTGCGACGCCGAAGTACGTTGTAGAGCTATTCGGGCTTTTGCTGGCAACTCATTTGTTCCCATACCGAGCCCCTGGCAGGTTATGCCAAGGTATATCTATGAGACAAACATGGGAGCCGTATTCAGTGGCGAAACAACACGGATGATTAATTCGGATACTGTTTACTGGGAGCTGAGCGATATGCCAATGATTACTAATTATATATATATATATAAGCCATCCTCCCGGCTATTTGACATGCTCGGGGTCGGAGGCGGAGGAACAGGCATAGTACAGGCTCAAAATAGAGAGTGCGGTCTACAAAAAGTTATTTTGGACCTCCTGTCGCACGTCTGCGCCGCTAGTCCTCGGCAGGGGGAAACCTTGATGGAAATAGCCCCTTAGGTGAGTGTACGGATCTGGACTCCGATAGCGCCAGTTTCAGATGTTTGTCCTGTTCGTCACCTATTTTTAAGGGATAGTGAAGGAAGAAATAAAAAAAATGGATAAAAAATGTTACGGGGGTGCTTGCAGGCTTGTCCGTAGTGTGCTTCCGCCAATGCCCATGGTATCTTGAGTGCGTAGTGATGTATGCACAGCACAAAATTTGCAGGTGTACGAGGTGGGCGGCGGAAGCCGGTCTGCTATTTTTGCTCCGGGAGTAGTTGATCCTTGGGTGGAAATTGCTTCTGGCCCCCGGTATTTCATTGGTGAACCTCTCCGTCGTCCCTGTCGCCTGGCGGCCTCTTCCCCTTGTGTTCGGCGTTGAGCTTGCCGGCCTGTTTAAAGACCCAGCAGTTTACGTTAGTATGGTTAGCTGGTTTATCGGGGTGGCCATGAATCTCGCAGGGTCGGTCCAATATCCTGTCTAGGTTGGATGGTTCGTCTCGGTGTGCCTTGAATGGCTTCTTCCGTTGACCGGGCTTGGGGTTGCTGAATCCGGCGTTGACCGCTGTGTCGCGTGATCTTTCATTATCATTGCAGCTGTTGTGTTTGCTTCATCATGGCTTGCCGTTGCCATCTCGGATTTCGGAAGTGCCCGGGTCGCTGGCGATGTTGCTTCTACGAGCGATCCAGCTGTCTTCTCCCGCGCAAAAGTGTGTCATTAGAGCAGTAAGGGCTGTCATGGACATAGGTCCTTCTTGTCCGAGGTCGCGTGCTAGCCATTCGCCCTGAACGCTGTGTCTGGAGGCCGCAAGGGCTTCCGCGTCCGGAGAATCGACGATTTGATTCTTTTTTACTAAGAACCGAGTCCAGAGCTTCCTGGCTGACTCTCCGGGCTGCTGGACAATGTGGCTTAGGTCATCGTTGTTCTGGTGGCCGGACATATGTTCCTTAGAAGTTGTCAAGGAAGGCTTCTTCCAAGTCTTCCCAGCTGCTTATGGAATTTTCAGGCAGGCTGTTTAGCCAGTGCCGAGCTGGCCCTTTTAGGTTTAGTGGGAGGTATTTGATGGCATGGAGGTCGTCTCCACGTGCCATATGGATGTGGAGGATAAAATCTTCTATCCATACTGTGGGATCGGTTGTTCCGTCGTATGATTCAATATTGACAGGTTTGAATCCGTTGGGGAATAAATGATCCATTACTTCATCAGTTAAGCAAAGAGGGTGTGCGGCACCTCTTTGTTGGGCCACACTGCGACGTAACTCCGAAGGAGCCCATTTGCGGTTTTCGCCTCGGGCGTGGCTAGGTCTGTCACGTCCGAATAGGTAGCCCTTGTCCCGTGTCGAGGCATGCCCTCGCGATCCATAGATCGATCTTGCGTGTCCTGCTCTACTATCCGAGTCCCGTCGGAGGTCGTCAGTACAGCCATGAGCTGTGTTATTCTTGTCTTTGCGGCAAGGTGGGGCGGTCTGGTATTCGGCTTGAGTTGCCTCTTTATCCGGACAGTGTTGTCGACCACCTGCCGCATTGTGTGAAGATGGTACGGGCCCCAACGCCTCGTCATGCTACTGATGTAGCGATGTATGCTTCGGGTAGCTTTTAGCTGGGCCACTAAGGCCGTATTCTTTGGCGGCCAGGACTTCGGTTCATTTGTCGTTGAGTAGGTCCATGTCAGCTTGAAGCTGCTGCTGCTTCTTTTTCAGGCTCCTCGCAGTAGCTATTAGCCTGCGCTTGAAGCGCTCCTACTCGAGGGGTTCTTCGGGTACGATGAAGTCTTCGTCGCTAAGGCTTACCTCGTCTTCGGAGGGCGGAAGGTAGTTGTCATCCTCCGAATTGTTGCTGGGCAGGGCATGTTCATCGGGGCTGGCTTGCTCGTTTTCTTGTTCCTCCTGTTTGGATCTTGCTCCAACAGGGTTTTCATTGTTTTCGGCGTCGTCCGAAGTACTATTTTCTCCGGTGCCAGCGTTGCTGCGATATGACTTAGAGCGGTGTTTAGGGTGCTGGTACTTAGACTATGTCTCAGGAGAATTATTCTCGACTGGATCTTCTTTGTCATCATCGCTAGCTTTTTTAGGTGTATCAACCATGCACACGTCATACAAAGAGGAGGCCGTTCCACGTCCCGTGAATGGCGGGTCTTGGCCTTGCTCCTTATCGGCATCATCGTCTACACCGGCGATGTCTTCGGAGCCATAATCAAGCGTGTTGGTTAAGTCCTCGACGGTGGCTATGAAGTGGGTGGCGGGTGGGAAGCGAAATTCTCCACTATCAGCCCCTAGCTCGAACCGGACACAGTTCGGCTGTGAGTCCCCTGCAAAGGATAGGTTTTTTAATGAATTTAGAACGTCGCCCAAGGGCAAGTGTTGGAAGATATCTGCAGTGCTGAACTCGAAGATTGATAACCGATCCAGCTCTGCGCCCGCAGGCATGTGTGGTTCGGAACTTATAGCTGGAGACGAGTCCGGAATTCCGTTGACGCAGATATCCCCGGGTGTTGAGTCTGTGTGCGGCTCCAACGCCGCGGACTTTGTGGCGTCGGATGGTGCAATCTGCTCCGGGTCTAAGGCCGTAGCTGTTACGGGAACCATCTCCTGAATCTGGTCCGATGACATATTTAAGTCATGTTCATCGGAGCGATCGCCGCGGTCTCAAATCCATTGAAGACCAAGTCTCCACGGATGTCCGCAATGTAGTTCAAGCTTCCAAATCTGACCTGGTGGCCAGGGGTGTAGCTATCGATCTGCTCCAGATGGCCAAGTGAGTTGGCCTGCAGTACGAAGCCGCCGAATACGAAAATCTGTCCGGGGAGGAAGGTTTCTCATTGGACGGCGTCACTATAGACGATCGAACAGGCCATCGAACCTTTCGTCGACGACAAAGTGCAACTCTCAATGAAAGCACCAATGTCGGTGTCAAAACCGGCAGATCTTGGGTTGGGCGTCCCGAACTGTGCGTCTAAGGTCGATGGTTACAGGAGACAGGGGACACGATGTTTACCCAGGTTTGGGCCCTCTCTATGGAGGTAATACCCTACTTCCTGCTTGCTTGATCTTGATGATTATGAGTGTTACAAGAGTTGATCTACCACGAGATCGTAATGGCGAAACCCTAGAAGTCTAGCCTGTATGACTATGAGTAATGAGTATGTCCTTTCCGGACTACACCCTCCAGTTTATATAGACACCGGGGGAATCTAGGGTTACATAGAGTCGGTTACATAGGATGGAATCTTCATAGTTAGTCGCCAAGCTTGCCTTCCACGCCAAGGAGAGTCCAATCCGGACGGGTACAGTCTTTAGCCTTCATGTCTTCACAGCCCATCCGTCCGGCCCATGGATAACTGGCTGGATGCCCGAGGACCCCTTAGTCCAGGACTCCCTCACCCACCTACCCGCTGACCAGGGCCGGTGTGGCAACAGTGAAACTATCATCACCAATGATGCCAATAAGCGGCGACCTGACGGAGTGCCACTGTAGCCGACTCAACCCGGCCACTCCCCGACGATCGACAAGACTGGCAACAGTGCCCCCGTACCCGGCGGGCCCCGCGCCCGGAGAACCCGGCGAGCCCTGACCCTTGACGGGTCCCAGCGCCGGCTTCCCGGACAATGACAATCCGGCCCCATGGCCTTTGAACATTACCCTTGTACCCCTGGGGGGTTGACCTATAAAACCCCCCAAGAGCCCTCATGCATAGAGAGAGCTCACCTATGCACGACGAGAACCGTAGAAATCACTCACACACACATAGCAAGCAACACCCAAGGAGAGGGAGTAGCCTGAGCCTTGCCTTGCCTTCCGCCTTCCTCCATACAGCTCAAGGGGCAAATCTGTACTGATACACATCAACTACACTCGGCAGGACTAGGGGTGTTATCTCGCCGGAGAGCCCCAAACCTGGGTATGTCTTGCGTCCCGCACTCGCTCATGCCGACCTTGCCTCTGGAGCCCACCCGTGCCCTCCAGCCTCCTCCTATCTTTAGCCATCCCTTGGCATCTGCCGTGCACCCACCACGACAGTTGGGGCCCACCGTGGGGCAGCTCGAGGTCCTGGCCAGGAGCAGGCTTCAGACGGGGCTCCTCTCCGACTCTGACGAGCACGTCACGCTGGCAGACGACATCATCGACGCACTCGCCGCCTCCATCGCCGCGCTGCGCATCTCTGATGCGCCTGCGGCCGACGAGTACCCCAGCGAGGTACTTGACTTTTCCGACTCCCCCCTTTCCCTTGGCGGGAGCACTCCCGCCGGGGCAATGGACCTCTGCGTGGAGGTCTTCGTCACCGACACCGTCGCCGCTTCCTCGTCCAGCGCGGAAAGGAAGGCCGCCGAAGCCAGGGCCGCAGCGGAGCGGGCCGTCTCGCCCAACCCGCTGTGTGCCACGATGCAGAGCCTTCGCGTCCCCATCGGCACCGACATCGACGCCTCTGACATCGCCGAGGCCCGGACTCATCTCGACGAGGACCGCCAGCGTTTGCTGGACCTCATTGAGACACTCACCGCCACACAGCGTCGCCTCGACTCCGCTCAACTGGAGCGCAACGCCGCCTACAGCTTCACGTCGGACGTGCGGGCCCGGGGCGGCGCGATCGGGCGCGCCTTCAGCGCCATCCCTCCCATCTACGAGACTACCACGAAGAACATGCGCGCCGCCAAGGCGGCCGCGGTCGGCCTGGATCAGCTCGCAGGCGAAGAGCTGCAGGACCGCCTCAGAAGGGTGAACGACCTCCTCGCTGCGGCCAACGCACAGCAGGACCGCCTCAACCAACTCGCCAAGCCAGCCGGATCCGGCTCCGCCCGGGTCGCCGACCACCAGAACACGATGTCTTCACCACCTAGCGAGGCGCACTCCGACCGCACCCGGACCCGGCGCAACCCTGCCTCGACGACTGCCGGCAGCTTGTGCGATGCGCCGGTCTTGGAGGTCCGACGCCGACTCGACCCCCTGCTCCAACCCGTCCGGCGTCCGGCTGCGGTCGACCCGGCCCCCGCGGCGTGGTCACTGACCGGCTAGGCCCGCACGCCATCGACGACATCGACGCCCACCACCGCCTCGACCGACTCGCACTCACCCAGGAGCTAGAGGAGAGCGGCCCCGTCGGGCCGGCGTGCTTCGGATCGCGCATCCGGGATGAGCCCTTGACTAAAAGGTTCACGCTCCCCCGCGGCACCCCCAAGTACAACGGCACCGTGAAGCCGGTGGACTGGCTCACCGACTACACCACTGCCATTGGCATCGCCGGCGGGAACCACCGCCTCGCCGTACGCTACGCGCCTCTCATGGTCTAGGGGTCGGCCCGCACCTAGTTGAACAGTCTACCGGCAGGCAGCATCAACGCGTGGGTCGACTTCGAGCAGGCCTTCTTGCGCAACTTCATCGGCACCTACAAACGACTCGGCGGCCCCAGTCAGCTTGCCATATGCATGCAGGGACCAGCGGAAACCGGCCGCGAGTACCTCGCGCGCTGGACCGAGCTCCGGAACAGCTGCGAGGGCGTCCACGAAGTCCAGGCAATCCAATACTTCGTCAATGGGTGCCGGGATGGCACCCTCCTCAAGCACAAGCTCTTACGCTCCGAGCCGGCCACCATGGCCGCGCTCATGGTAACGGTGGACAAGTACACCAACACGGAATCCGCCATGAAGATCCAGGTGGCACTGGATGAAGCTGGAAAAGCGAAGCCGGTCACCCCCGAAGCCGGCCGGCGAAGGAAGCCGGCAGTAGCACAACCAGCAGAACAACAAGCGCAAGGCCGATCAGCCGGCCCAGCGCTACGACAACCGGCTCGTCGTAGCCACCGAACAGGCGCCCGCGACCGACCCGGCCGGCAAGCATCGGCAGACCGGCAAGACGACGTGGCAACCTGCCATGAGCTTCGCGGAGATGCTCGACACCCCCTGCAAGCACCACAGCGGCGCAAGGCCGTCCACGCACACACTTCGGCAATGCGCCATCACCAAGTGCCTCCTGAGGGGCGACATCCCGCCTCCTCCGGCCCGGGCTCTGGGAGCGGGGCACCCGCCTCCGCCTCCACCGCCGCCACCGGCTGGCGGCGCAATGCGCAACGATGTCTACCCGGCGCAGAAAGCGACCTATGTCGTCTTCACCAGCCTCAGCGACGACAAACGTAGCGAGTGCCTCCTTCGGCAGGAGGTGAACACCGTCATCCCGGTCAAGCCGGAATACATGCACTGGTCGGAGCGCCCGGTCACTTGGACTCAGGAGGACCACCGGGCCGTCATGCCAAACCCGGGTGGTTACATCCCCATCCTCAACCCCACCATCATCGCACCTCGGCGCACGTGCAAGTTCTCCCGGGTTCTCATCGACGGCGGCAGCAGCATCAACATCCTCTACCGTGACACCATGACGAAGCTCGGCCTCGAGGCCAAAGACTTGGAGCCGACCCAGATGATCTTCCACGGCATCGTTCCCGGCCTCTCCTGCTCTCCAATCGGTCGGCTCTGGCTCGGTGTCCTGCTCAGCGAGAGCGACCACTTCCGACGTGAGCCGCTCTGGTTCGAGGTGGTGGACCTGACCAGCGCGTACCATAGAGTGCGCCCGGGTCCCCACTATGCCTACCTGAAGATGAAGCTGCCGGGTCCGAAGGGCCTCATCACCATCACCTGCGACTACCGCAAGTCCATAGAGTGTGCCCGAGACGGTGCCAAGCTGGCCGAGTCACTGGTCGTAGCCGAGGAGCGGCGCCAACTCGACCGAATCATCGCCTTGGCCAAAGAGGCGTCGGCCGCGCTGATCCCTGCCGAGGAGCCAGCTGACGAGGCCTCGTTCAAGCCCTCCATGGAGACCAAGAAAGTGAAGCTGAACCCGAAAGACCCCAGCTGCAGCAAGTACGTTGTTGTGGGCACCCGCCTCGACAACAAATAGGAAGGCGAGCTCGTCGACTTCCTCCGTGAAAATCGGGATATTTTTGCATGGACCCCAAAGGACATGCTGGGTATGCCGAGGAAGTACGCCGAGCACAAACTCCATGTCCGCAAGGACGCCAAGCCTGTCCGTCAACCCCTGTGACGTTTTTCCGAAGATAAGAACCATTGGTAAAGAGGTCGCCAAGCTTTTGGCGGCCGGCTTCATCATGGAAGTGTTTCACCCCAAGTGGCTGGCCAACCCAATCCTCGTCCTGAAGAAGAAAAAGACCTGGCGCATGTGTATCGACTACACCAGCCTGATCAAGGCCTGCCCCAAGGATCCATTCGCCCTCCCGCGGATCGGCCAAGTCATCGACTCCACTGCTGGGTGTGAGTAGTACTTCTAAGAGCATGTTGTTACCATGGTCAGTAGGGCCCCTCTCAACAAAATCATCAGGTGCCGGGATGCCTCTTGGGTGGGTCGCCAAGTGGGCGCTCGAGCTAGCCGGCCACACCATCCTCTACGAGCCCAGCACTACGATTAAGTGCCAAGCTCTGGCCGACTTCCTCATCGACTTGACCGAGACCCAGTATCTGCCGCTGCCGCCGGACTCAATGCACTGGCGCATGCACTTCGATGGCTTGAAGATGCATCTCGGCCTAGGGGCCGACATTGTGTTGTCCTCCCCGAAGGGCGACCGGCTCAAATACGCGCTCCAGATCCACTTCACCGCCTCCAACAACATCGCCGAATACAAAGCCCTTGTGCATGGCCTCCGGCTTGCCAAGGAACTTGGCATCCGACGGATCCTGTGCTACGTCGACTCGGACCTGGTGGTGCAGCAGTGCTCCGGCGAGTGGCACGCCCGTGACCCCAACATGGCGAGCTACCGCTTCCTCGTGCAGAAGTTGTACGGATTCTTTGTGGGCTGCGAGTTCCTCCATGTCCCGCGCATGGAAAATGAGGCGGCCGACACAGTCGCCAAGATCGCCTCGTCCCGGCAATCCATCCCGTCCGGCGTCTCCCTCGAGCACCTGCACAAGCCATCCGTCAAGCCGTCTCCGGACTCCGAGTCCATCAACGTCCCGGACAACCTGACCGCACCTCAACCCGGCCCCGGGACTGCCGAGCCCATCCCGGGGACTACTCATGCCGGCCCGGGGGCTGCAACCCTCGACCAGGCCGCCGCCGTTCCCGACCCGGGGGCCGCTGAACTCGGCTCGGGGGCAGCCGTCCCAGAACCTGCCATGGTGGCCGTCTTCATCGTGGTGACGGCGCCATCATGAGCCCTGCCCATCTCAGAGTTTCTGGAGAACGGAGTCCTCCCCATGGACAAGACCGAAGCCCGGCAAGTGCAGCGCCGGGCGTCTGCCTACAGCATCATCAACAACGAGCTCATCAAACGCAGCTCCACCGGCGTGTTCCAGCGCTGCGTTGAGCAAGACAAGGGCATTGAGATCCTCCTCGATATACACCAGGGCGAGTGCGGGCACCAAGCCGCCTCGCGGTCCCTGGTGGCCAAGGCTTTCCGCCATGGTTTCTACTGGCCCATGGCCCTCGAAGACGCTGAGTCTCTCGTCCTCAAGTGCGAGGGATGCCAGCACTTCAACAAGTGCAGCCACCAGCCGACGTCGGCACTCCGAACCATCCCGATCGCCTGGCCCTTCGCGGTCTGGGGACTCGACATGGTGGGGCCCTTCAAGACCACTCGAGGCAGCATGCCGCATTTGCTGGTGTGTAACGCCCACGATGCGGCTATATCTCCCACGTGTCGAGGCACGACTTAGAGGCATAACCGCATTATGGTTTTGTCGCAAGAAGGGTCATCTTCACACAATCCCATGTAATGAACAAGAATGGGATAACGAGAGTTGGCTTACAATCGCCACTTCACACAATACATAAATAAATTCATACATCATCCAAAATCCACACATAGACCGACTACAGTCAAGAACAAATGAAAATAAGATAACCCCAAATGCTAGATCCCCGATCGTCCCAACTGGGCTCCACTACTGATCATCAGGAAACGAAACATAGTAACGACCACGTTCCTCATCGAACTCCCACTTGAGCTCGGTTGCGTCATCTGCACTGCCATCGTCGGCACCTGCAACTGTTTTGCTAGAATCTGTGAGTCATGAGGACTCAGCAATCTCACACCCGTGAGATCAAGACTATTTAAGCTTATAGGAAAGGATGGAGTAATGAGGTGGAGCTGCGCAAGTGAGAGCGAGAAGAGAAGCAACGCAACGATCGCGAAGCTAGAAATGTTCAAGAAGTGATCCTGAAACTACTTACGTTCGTGCATAACTCAAACCGTGTTCACTTCCCGGACTCCGCCGAGAAGAGACCATCATGGCTACACACACGGTTGATGTATTTTAATTTAGTCAAGTGTCAAGTTCTCTACAACCGGACATTAACAAATTCCCATCTGCCTCATAACCGCGGGCACGGCTTTCGAAAGATAATACCCTGTAGGGGTGTCCCAACTTAGCCCATTATAAGCTCTCACGGTCAACGAAGGATAAACCTTCTCCCGGGAAGACCCGATCAGTCTCGGAATCCCGGTTTACAAGACATTTCGACAATGGTAAAACAAGACCAGCAAAGCCGCCCGAATGTGCCGACAAATCCTGATAGGAGCTGCACATATCTCGTTCTCAGGGCACACCGGATGAACACTAGTACAACTAAAACCAGTCCTCGAGTTTCCCCAAGGTGGCGCTGCAAGTGGCTCTAGTTTGGACCAGCACTCAGAGGAACACTGGCCCGGGGGTTTAAATAAAGATGACCCTCGGGATCGCGAAAACCCAAGGGAAAAGGCATAGGTGGCAAATGGTAAAACCAAGGTTGGGCCTTGCTGGAGGAGTTTTATTCAAGGCAAACTGTCAAGGGGGTCCCATAAATCACCCAATCGCGTAAGGAACGCAAACTCAAGGAACATAATACCAGTATGACGGAAACTAGGGCGGCAAGAGTGGAACAAAACACCAGGCATAAGGCCGAGCCTCCCACCCTTTACCAAATATATAGATGCATTAATTAAATAAGAGATATTGTGATATCCCAAAATATCCATGTTCCAACATGGAACCAACTTCAACCTCACCTGCAACTAACAACGCTATAAGAAGGGTTGAGCAAAAGCGGTAACTTAGCCAAACAACGGTTTGCTAGGAAAGGATGGTTAGAGGCTTGACATGGCAATATGGGAGGCATGATATAGCAAGTGGTAGGTAGCGCAGCATGGCAATAGAACAAACAACTAGCAAAGCAGAGAGAGAAGTGATTTCGAGGGTATGGTCATCTTGCCTACAAGGTTCTCAGATTTGTCGAAAGCTTGATCCTCGTGAGCGTACTCAACAGGTTCCTCGTTCACAAACTCGTCTCCCGGCTCTACCCAAAACAAGAACACAAGCAACGGAACCACAATCAATCACGGGAAATGCACAAGCAACATGATGCAAAACATGCATGATATGCGAGATGTGGTATGCGATGCATATGCGTGCTCCAGAAGAAAAAGAATGAACAAGGCAGTAACTTGGCAAACCAAGTATGCCACTGGAAAGATGAGATGATTTCGGTCGAAATTGATATAAAGATCACCAGAAACGGATGCACGGTTTGCAAATGGCAAGCAAAACAAGAATGACATAAATCTGTGATTAACAGCAGGATAGCACTTAGAATACATCAAGAAACTATGCTACAGCACTCCAACATAGCAACAAAGCATATGGCAGTAATCTACAGGAGATGCTTGACAAAAGATGAACACTGAGCTACGGCTAGATCAGAGCATAACAGGTTCAAACAAGCATGGCAAAAGTGCAAAAGATACCAGGTTCACAGACTTAGTGAAATTACTGAATGCATAGAAGAAAAGTCCCTTAGTGACCATGAGCCAAAAAGGACCAGAAGATATGATGGCAACCATGTAAACATAGCAAGTTTCGTTAACAGGTTTCAGACTTAGCAGAAAACAGATCATGGCAGAAACAGTATTATGAAGGCATCTTTGTGAGCTTGATTCACTCAACACAAAGCAATTCATGACAAAACAAGCATACCTACAGCAAAAGGGCATGTTTATGAAGCAAACCATGGCAAGATCAAGTACATAGCATGTATGAAACAACTATAACAACCTTGGCAAAATTGAATATCATGTTAACAATCTGCCAGGAATATTTTATAGCACAAGTAGAGCAAGATTAAGACATGCTAGGGCACTCCATAATTGCAAACAGGGGCATGAATGGATAGAGCACAACTATATCTACAAAACATCCCTACTGAACATGCCCAAAAGAAGCATGGATCTCTCTGTAGCCACATGGATACATAGCAACAAAATAACAGCAGTAACAGATTTCACTAAATCCCTGAAAACAGAAACATCACGAAGCCTAGTTTGCATGCTTTGACTAGTCACCACAGAGATCACAAAAATACATGGCATACACCTCTGTAAATATGGCATGTCATACATCAAAACACATGTATAGCTCCTACTCATAAGATGCACACATCAAATGCAACAAAAATAACAAATCACCAAGTTCTGATAACAGCAGTTAACAACATATAGCACTCTTGCATCAGAGATTTGGGCATCAAGATGGACTCAAATGAACATCGCGTAATGGAAAAAAATGAATAGCATGTCGAGATGAACATTTCGATATATTACACGCACGAAACGGAGCTATATGCAGAGAGTTATGATGCGATGAACAGGAGCATATAAAGAAAAATCTTCGGGACTTGGAGAAAAATCGGGGAGGGAGAGAAGTCAACCGTGCGAGAACTAGGGTTCGGCCGAGGCTCGTCGGGCTCGCTGGCCGGAGCTCGCGCCGAAGCAGAGGCGGCGGCCGGCGGAGGAGAGGAGGGAGACGACGGCGGAGCTCGGGGAAGAGGGAGGAGCACTCGGGGCCGGA